>NW_007246157.1:0-41756 GCF_000164805.1 Carlito syrichta | reverse complement strand
CCTTCCGCCTCAGCCTTCCAAGTAGCCAGAATTACAGGCATGCGCTACCACGCCCGGCTGATTTCTTGATTTATTGTAGAGATGAGGTCTCGCTGCCCAGGCGGGTCTCGAACCCGCGGGCTCAGGCAATCCACTCACCTCAGCCTCCCAATAGGCGCGGGATTACAGGTATTAACATGGTATTAAATGTAAAGGGTGACAAAGGTTTTAAGTAGATATATATGAAGGGATGCCAAGACATGAAAAATTTTTGCTGTGTTGATGTTCTCTGTATGATTTTGTGGCAATTAATTACTATTATTATTTAAATTATGGATGACATGGTGAAATGTGTTTCCTTATAAATACTTAATGTCATTTCTGCCTATTTGGAACACTTGCAACATGATAGAGGAGAAATGGACAGTTTATTGACTATAGCTTTATCAATAAGAATATTAAAATTTTATATATATTGTTATGATTAAAATTCACTTACAGGGTTTCCCAAACCATCAGAAAACAAAGGTGGGATAAAACCATGGCTCTTGCCTCATCTGCAACAAAAATATGGGTCTTATTGCCATATATTTTGCTTATGTGGGAATATTTTCAGACAAAGGACACGCCTAGATCTTTTTGACTCTTTCTCAAAGGTTGTCAGGATGTGTGTGTTTGAACTAACTGCACAGCTGGTAAGTGGTAGAAACTAAATGTGAGCTGGATATTCTGTCTCAGGACTTTCACACTAAACCCTACATGCTAAGGATGAACTAACCTCCAGTAACCTGTGACATACTTGCTACCACTGTTTTCTTTTCTTATCTTTTTTTTTTTAGTCAGAGTCTCACTCCATCGCCCAGGCTGCAGTGCAATGGCACACTCACGGTCACCCCAGTGTCTACCTGCTAGGCTCTGGCGATCCTTCCACCTCAGTCTTCCAAGTAGCCAGAACTACAGGTGCATGCTACTGTGCCTGGCTAATTTTTTGATTTATTGTAGAGACTAGGTTTGATCATGTTTCCCAGACTGATCTCGAACCCTCGGGCTCAGGCCAATGTTTTCATATACCAGGATCTTGCCTTAACCATGAGGATCAACTTTCTAATGGTAAAATTTCTCACACCAGTGGAAGTGCTGATGGGGTTCCTCAAATTAAATCAAGGTGCTCATTGCCTGTCTCAAAACTGAGAAACATTAGCCACAATCACTGAATACTGAATATAATATATTTTATTTGTATTTCCTATTTATTAGAAAATACAAGTTTCTCAACTTTTTGTGTATGTGTAAAACACATACAGGCAAATGCACAAATCATAAGTGCATAATTTGATAAAGTGTCATAAAGTGAACTCTCCCATGTAATCACTACCCAGGCCAGAAATAGAATATGGTCAGTACCAGAACCCCCTTAAGCCACCTCCTAATGCTTTCCCTCTTCTTCCCCTGAAAGCTAACCTCTACTTGGACATCTAACACCATAGATTAGTTTTGTTTGCTTTTGAAATTTATATAAATATAACCATACAATAGGTATTATTTTGAGTCTGACTTCTTGTACTCAATATTATGCTTGTGAAATTGACCCATGTTGTTAAAGGTAATTGCAATTCATTTATTCTCAGGTATATGTTAATAGTATTCCATTGACTGAATGTTTCACAATCTTTTTTTACCCTCCAAGATATAATTTTGTTTAAGGTATTTTTTGTCAGGTTACAATTACAGAATGAGCCAGGTGTGGTGGCACACTCCTATAGTCTCAGCTACTGGAAAGGCTGAAATAGGAGGTTGAGGACAGGAGTTCAAGACTGCAGTGAGCTATGATCACACTTGTGAATGGCCACTGCACTCCAGTCCAGGCAACATAGTGCGATCTTGTCTCTAAAAAAATTTTTAATTAAAATGAAATAATTTTTTAAGATACATAATGAATATAAAGTGAAGAATAACCACCAAATAAAATATAATCTCCATCCTTTTATCTCCCACAGGCAAAAGAGAAAGGCACATGAAGTCTTCACACACTGAGAAGAACTTTTAGAACGGAGGAAGACTTGGACTTGAGGGAGGCTGAGATTTGACATGACAGAAATATGGGGGCTATGGGGTAAAGGAGGGAGAGAGGGAAGGATGGGGGTAGGCTCCCATGAGAGTACTAGGGTAGTTTAAGACCTGCATCCATAGGTGTATTTGCAGCCACAGTGAAGACGGGAAAAATGGAGCTCCAATGAGACAGTTGGGGGACAGCAAAATCCTCATGATGGGTAGCATTGTAATAAGGTAGTGCTGTGGTTCTGGGTGATGAGTAGTATAGTGCAAGACCTGTATCAGAAACTAGAGTTGTGGGGCAATGGTTATCGCTCAAATGCAATGGGGAGGGTGATCTTGGAGGGTTAGAAAGGATTTCAGAGCACTCATCCAAGAGCAGCAGGTTCAGTGTAGCTCTCTAGGGGTCATCTGGAACTCTAGGGGAGGAATATAAAGCAGCATGGCAGAAGGTAAGGCATATAGGATCTTCATATTAAGTGGTTGCCCAAACTTGTTTCCCAGCTCTGCCAGCATTCATTCTCATTGGTTGTTGCTCAGGATGTGCAACCTGTTAATACTTCAGTTATCATTTCTTTGATGTAGAGCAGGTAAGAAGTGTAGGTGGAATTATAACTCTTGTCAATTTATCTAAAATGTTATTGCTAAATTCTTCAGTTGGAGAAAATTAGAAATATATTCTTGCTTCTCCTTGCCTTTGACTTTTACCTTTTGTGTGAATTCAGTTTCAGTGAGAAATACCAGGAAAAAAATAAAAATTCACTGGGAGGCAGCGTATTTGGGTTCTGATTTTAGTTCTGCCCCTGGGATAACTAACTGCTTTTGCACAAGTCAGTCCTCAATAAAATGGCAGTCAAAACACATGATCTCTGGCTTGATAATTCTATAACTTGCTCCTGATCTTCCTGCTATCTCCTGTCTCCACAGCAAGTACTAAGAACAAGTGTGTATGTGTGTTTGTGTGTACACAAGCATCACTTATAATTTATACATGTGAAGCAAAATCTGCTCAGAATAATGGGAAAAGTTGAAAATAAAGAAGTGTTTAAAACCTATGTTCGGACTTAGAATTGTATTATTTTTAGAAACTTCCATTTCCTGCAGTTACTCAAATTACAGATAGAGATTCACTTAAAATCCGCTTTGTGTCAATGACATATATTCCTTTAACGTCTAACACCCAGGACTCTAAAGTGTATGTGACAACCTTAACTAGAGAAACAGAGGGAAGAACAAAACCTTCCTGAATTATCCCATTTCACAGAAGAGGCCACACTTGCGACTCTCAAGAGCTGCAGGTATAAACCCCCATCACAGCTCTGACGCAATCCTGTGAAAACTGGCTGGGGGATAAACTGCCCCAGTTTGTCTCTAATTATAGAAATAAGGTATATCTTTCTTAAACCAAGTCTTAGAATTAAATTTGATTTAGACAAAACAGGGCCATAAAACATAAGATTGCCTTGCACATATTTTGTGCTCAATAAATATTTATTAATTAATTACATGATAGTGGATCTTTTGACCTGACTAATCCTGTTATTGTTTTAACCTCTACTCTGTCCATGTAACTGTTAGGACATAAAAGCTGCCACAGATTAAGCAGCAGCAATCCAGAAAGACAGTGTTGGCCTATATCTTGGAACCAAACTACACATAGAAAATGCAGGATAAGCCGGGTTCGGTGGCTCAGTCTGTAATCCCGCGCCTTTGGGAGGCTGAGGTGAGTGGATTGCCTGAGCCCGCGGGTTCGAGACCCACCTGGGTAACTTGGTGAGACCTCATCTCTACAATAAATCAAAAAAATGAGCCGGGCATGGTAGCGCGCACCTGTAGTTCCAGCTACTTGGAAGGCTGAGGCGGAAGGATCGCCGGAGCCCAGCAGGTCGAGGCTGCGGTGGCCGGGAGCGGCCACTGCACTCCAGCCTGGGCGACAGAGTGAGACTCCAACTCAAAAAAAAAAAAAAAGAAAAAGAAAAAGAAAATGCAAGATAAAACCTTGAAAACCAACTCTCTCAAGAAGACATGCTTACTGTTTATCTGACATAAAACGCCTTCCCTTCAACCATATCTTTCCCACATGGTGACAAGTAACAATTTTAAATCCTATTTTTCTCTCACTATAAATTGCTTGTATATGTTGGTTTAAGGCCACTTGACTTCATAGTTCATTCAAAATGCAGTTCAAAGATATCCACCTAATCCATTTCTTCTAAACAATGAGCCTACTTTGACTGTAGAAAAAGAAATATTGAAGAATCTTCTAGGGAGGCTTTGAACACTGCCCAGGGAAAGGGCAGCTTCAGGGAATGGTTAAGTGCTTTGAAAACCCTAAGGAGCTTTGTAGCTGGGGATGACCTTATAACCCCTCAATAGCTTTTTGCAAACAAAATCTTTCAAGCTTCATCTAAAAGACGGGTGAGCAACAATTTGAAGAATGAGGTTTCCCTTTGTATCAGATTATAGAGCTCAGCAGTTCTAACCTTTTTGTTCTATTATATTTCTGATCTAAATAAGGAATTATTTATTACCAGAAAACGGTGGTATTCAGATCACAAGTCTCCTCTGAGCATTGACTTTGATCCTCAACCATATGTAGAGATTTAGGAAGGTAAAGCCTACTTATTTGGAGAAAGTCCTAAGATCCACTCTGAGAAGCTGCCTCATTAGGAAGAATGCACTCAGAATTCTCTGGTCATTGACACTGAACCTGACTTCCAACTTCTTGATCTCAATTTGTTTTTGTAAAACACATTTCCCCAGTAGCCTAATGTTTCATTTTTCCATGTAGATCAAATTTATTCTCCATGCCAAGAAATAAATGTCTTTACTAAAGTCCTAAATCAATGCAAGTTTTTGACAAAATCACCAAGGGATTTGTTTCCATTCTTCCATTAATATTTTCTGGTAAAAGTCTAGGGAGAATTCACCATGCAACAGAAAATGAAGTCTCCTGAGAATGGACATTTTATACAATGTTTCACTCTTCTCCCACATAGAATTGTTAAAATTAAGCCCTAAAGGTATTTTAAATCTTAAATAAAGTTGCTGGGAAATTTTTGCTTAGAAGCAACACTTAACACCTTGAATACTGCTTTAGGAGCAGACTATTTCTTGTGATCTGGAAAAGTCAACCCAGGAGTTCTTTCAGTTTTCAGATGCAAAGACCCTCTTCTGATATGGAGTTATTTGAGGCTAGCAGCTACAAAAGCTAAATTGCTCTATGTGGTCATTTAAGTTTTTCTCTGGTGTAGCCTGCGTTGGATATCTATAAGAGAAATATTATTTTTATTTTTATGGATTCAGTCTTCTCTGTACTTATTCCAGTAGTATGGGGGGATGGAAATAAGATGGGAAGGAGAGAGAGGATGGGTGGTTGGGAGAGAAAGAGAAACAGGTAGACAGATGGCAAGAGAGACAGAGAAAGGAGAGAGAGACAGAGGGAAACACAGAAAGAGAAACAAATGGATAGAGAGAGAGAGAGAGAGAGAAAGGTAGAGACAGAGAGAGACAGAAACAGAAAAAAAGAAACAAAGTGGGAGGTATCACACTTCACAGACGTTAAACTTTACTATAAGGCTACAATAATCAAAACAACCTGGCACTGGTACAAGAATAGTCATATGGACCAATGGAACAGGATAGAGATTCCAGATGCAAAACCACAATTTTTCAACCAACTCATCTTCAACAAAGCCTCCACCATCAATCACTGGGGAGAAGAGAACCTATTCAGTAAATGGTGCTGGGAAAACTGACTGAACACATGCAAAAGATTAAAACAGGACTTAACTGTTTAATTAACTTATTATTTAATGTTAATCCTTTATTAACAGGTTTAAAACTATCACCATACACAAAAATCAACTCTAAATGGATCAAAGACCTAAACATAAATCCTGAAATTATAAGAACCTTAGAAAATGCAGGAGACACCCTTATGGAAATTGGAACTGGCATCCAATTCCTGATCAAAATCCCACGTGCCCATGCTATAAGAGATAAGATAGACAAGGAGGACTTCATCAAACAACAAACTTCTGCAAAGCCAAAGAAACCACTGAGAGAGTGAGGAGACAACCCACAGAATGGTAAAAAATATTTGCCAACTGTATATCTGACAAAGGCCTAACATCCAGGATCTACAAGGAACTTAAACATGCCAAAAGGAAAAAAAATACATCCCCATTAAAAAGTGGGTTAAAAAAAGGACAAATATATGAATTTTGCAGCAACTTGGATGGATTTAAAGTTGATCATACTCAGTGATCTATCACAGAAACAAAGAACAGAGTACCATATGTTCTCACTCATAAGCAGACCTTGACCAATTATAATACTATAAGAAAGTGATTGGCAGTAGTGGGAAACTGTCAGGGGAGGGGGTTGGGATACGCAGTTGAAGGAAACTGTTAGAGGAGGGAGGGGCATACTTTATCAACAAGGGTACCTGCATGATCAACGTTTGTAGCCTAACCTGAATTGTACCCTACATCTTTATAATAAAAAAATGTGGGCAAAAGACATGAATAGACACTTCTCAAAAGAAGATATATGAGCAGCCAGCAGACACATGAAAAAGTGCTCAGCCTCACTAATTATCAGAGAAATGCAAATCAAAACCACATTGAGATACCACCTAACCCCAGTAAGAATGGCCATCATGAATAAAACAAACAACAACAGATGCTGGCAAGGATGTGGAGAAAAAGGAATGCTTCTACACTGCTGGTGGGAATGCAAACTAGTGCAACCTCTTTGGATAACAGTGTGGCGATTTCTAAAAGAACTAGACATTGACTTTTCATATGACCCAGCAATCCTCCTACTGGAAATATAACCAGAGGAGCTCAAATCATTCTACAAAAAGGATACCTGCACAAGCACGTTTATTGCAGCTCTATTCACAATAGCAAAAACATGGAATGAACCATGTTACTCATTGAAATTAGACTGGATTAAAAAAAATGTGGTACATATATACACAATGGCATATTATCCAACCATAAAGGACAAACATAGGGACTTTGCAGCAACTTGGATGGATTTAGAGTTTATCATACTCAATGATCGATCACAGAAATAAAGAACAGAGTACCATAAGTTCTTATTCATAAGTGGACCCTGAACATTTACATAAATACTATAATAAAGGGATTGGAAGTAGCGAAATACTGCCAGGGGATAGGGGTGGGCACAATATCAATAAAGGTACCAGGCAAACTCTTCTCAAACCAGGCAAAGTGGGCACCAAAGAGAGGCCCAAACTTTGCCTTTCAATGACCACTTGTATTCCTAATCCTGAAATGTACCCCATATCTTTGAAATGAAAAAATAAAAATAAAAAAGAAAGGAGAAAGGAGAAAATCAGTAGCTGACAGGAAATCTATATCTGTAAGCCCAAGGCTGAAGGCAGAACTGTTTTCAGAAGAGACTATAAGACATGGAGAAATGCTTTAAGTATCTGTATTGGGAAACGGGGGCTCAGAATCTTTATAATTTCAGTATTAATGCAATTGTGACCTTGTTTAAATATTCCCTTACCTTTTATTCTCACAGGTTGATGGAACTTAGACATACACTACCGGAGGAAAAAATTCCCATTGTTATAGAACTTTTAATCAAATTAATATTTGACTGAAGTTAGGGGACTACAAAGAATGATACTTTTGCATTTCCATGCTGTAAATTACATTTAGGCTGATAGTTGATTACATGAAGCAGATTTTTAAGTTATGAAATACCTAAAAATTGCTTAAGGTTGCTAATTACCTAAGGTTGCTCATTACCTAATGATTATTCTATAATCTGTGATATATTTTTTAAAAAGCGTATGCTCATTTACAGTTACCCAAGGACCTCAGCAAATATTTATTGATTCCCTGCTATATGGCAGGAAATATGCTAACAAGTCCTGCCCTTTAGAGGCTCAGATTTCTTTGGCAAGCAAAAATGATTACAGATAATTACAAGGCAGTGAGAAAAACATCATAACTGAGAAAATCATGTTTGTTCAGAGTCCTGGGGAGGGGGTACATAGTCCTGAGGTCATTGGGACCAGTGAGGAATGGGGTGGGAAGCTATGAGAAGTCAGAGAAGATCTTTAGGAGGTGAGAATGAAGGAATAGCATTAACTAGGTCAAGAAGACAAAGTAAGATGTTCTAAGACAGAAAACCATGATTGATGCAGAGGGTCATAAAAATGTGCAAACCTGACGCTATTTGAACACACTGTTTTGGGAGGAGGCAGCAATGATGAAATAGGGAAGCTAAGCAGAGGTTAATGACTTGGAAATAAGAATAAAAATCCCTTCAAAGCCAAATGGATGCCACCAAACCCAAAGATAATCTATGATGGTCAATTTGCTTCTGGTAAAAGAACTGTCTACCACACTTTATTACTTGCTTTCTAAATTCACAGTGGTGTAAAGCAACACTTAAGTTGTTATACCTAGGAACCCTGATAACAATGAAGAGACAACTTCTTTGCTGATAACGGAAGTAAAGAGAATGATGAAAAGCAGATGTAAGACCCTAAAGATGCTCCAGTTGGGCCATAGAGAGTAACCAACTCCATAGATGGGCAAACTTTCTCTGTAAGGGACCAGATGGTAAATATTTTAGACTTTCCAGTTCATGTGGTGTCTGCCTGCCATAACTACTCAACTCTGCCTCTGTGGCACGCAAGCAGGAGCAGACAATCAATACACAAATGAATCTGCATGACTCTATTCCAATGAGGACTTATTTACAGAACAGATAGAGGGTCACCTGTCCCCAGCTGTAGTTTGCCAACCATTCTTCTAGTCAACAGCATCAGAAATGTTAATGACCCCGGAAGGCAGCTCTATATTACAACACAGTACCATAATAGATGTTTATAACAAATGGCCTTAACAAAAAAAAAGTTTTGGTTATGTTCAGTGTTCTTTCTTGTTTTAACAAGTCGGGAAAATTTGTGTTTGTGAAGTGTGGTAGAAATAGTTTATCTAGAAGTAGAAAGAATTTTGGTACTTAAGAATAAACATTAAGCTATGTACTGGGAGAAGAAATCTGAAAAGAATAGTATATTCTCTACGTGGTTTCATGGCTGAATATTTTACCCCTATGAATTTTTGTGAACATATATTTTTATGCATTTGTACATATAATTTTTATGACTAGTATGACTAAGAAACTGCATCTTATAACTTCATTTATTTTAATTGAATTAAATTTAAATTTAAATCCAATAATTTGAAAACTTCAAAAATTTGATACAACTTGGATAAACTTTTCAACACAAAGTTTTAGAAATCTAAATACAAATCAAGTAATTATCAATAAAGTTAACAATCCACCTTGAAATGTGCTATTAAGTATAAAATACACATCACATTTTTAAAACTTGGTATAAAAAGCATTGTAAAACATTAAATTAATGATTTTTATACTGGCCACAAATGGAAACAATAACATTTTGTGTATATTGAGTTAAAAATGTATATTTTAAATTAATTTCACCTTTTTTAACTTGTTTAATGTGGCTAGTTGAAAATTTTAAATTACATATGTGAATTGCGTTATAATTTTCTAGGATAAAATAACCAATATATTTCTGTTGTCTAGAATATTCTAGTGAGGGAGGTAACATATTTTAGCTATATTTGAGGAGTTGAGAAATATTAAATGACATGGAGTTTGTTTCATAGGGATTTAATGGGAGAGAGGCAATTAAATCCATAATCTTGGTAGTCTAGCTCTTTGGCTCATGTTATCAAACTGTGATGCCTTAATAACTCTTAATGGAATCAAATTCCTCCTGTGATAATGCTTCAAATCTGCATTATTTGGCTAGCATAAATTTTGACATTTATGAAAGGACCAATAACTAAAGCAATCAGTTGTAATCACCAGGTGATAGGGCCCTTTGTCTTCCACAGATTTTGAGACTTAATGGTACTGAACACCAACAATTCAATCAAGCATGCACATGCTGATGACTCTTTGAGAAGCCAATATGATCCAGGTTTGCTCTTTGTTTTTCTGAAAGTTTCCTTGCATAAGCAAAATGCATGGCAGCAGAGTCAAAATCAGAACTCAGTTATACTTTAAGTTGTTTTATTTTTCTTAGCTACTTCTCATTCAAATGTAATTAATATAACAAGTAAAAGGCAAAGAAAAGTTAGAATCTGTTTTTTCTTCAATTTGAGATTTCAGCAATAAAATTTTGGATAAATTTACAATGAAAATTATCATTTCACCTATACTTCTTACTTGTCCTAAACCAAAAGAGAAACAAGCAAGATGTCAACAGTTGCACAGCCTGGCAGAGCTGGGAGGAAAGTTTAAAGAAGAAAGAAGAGAATAGGAGGTGGCTCATGGGGGATTCTGGGGGCTCTTGATGCTCTATTTCTTTCTTGGGTGGCAATTACATAGAGGAATTCACCTTATAATAATTTATTAAATCATACATCTATGTATTGAGTCTTTTTCTATATGTATGTTACATTCCAATAAAAAGTTGTGAAATGTGTTTTCTAATCAATGGGAAATAAAATGCATTATACTAAATGTTCAGTGAACAAGGCTAATATCTCTCAAGTATGAAATAGTTAATGAGTACTTTGATTTGATCTGAGGAACTCCATCAACATTTCCACTGGTGTCAAAAATTTCATTTAGAAATCAGTCCTTGTGGTTAAGACAAGATCCTGGCATATGCAAATAGTGATAGAAAGTGAGTCATAGATTATTGGTTGTTTGTTCATCTTTAGGCACTTAGAGAGCTCTAGAGTCAGAATGCCTAGCTCACACTCAGGTCCTACCACTTACTAGTTGTTCTAATTATTTTTGTGGTGAAACAAAATACCCCAACACTTAAGAACCTAAAACAACACTGTTGTATTCTTCTCAAATATTCTGAGTCAGGAATTTGTGGAATTGCTTACCTAATTGATGTGTTTGCTCCTTGCGGTATTAACAAAGGTCACTCAGTGATTCTCATCTAGTGAATGAGCTGGTGTGGAAAGTCCAGGACTACTTTGTTCATGGTCACATGCTTTGCACTGGAGATGAAATGACACAAAGACTAGTATTGCCAACCAGAGCATCTACAAGTAACCTCTCTAAGTGGCTTGGCTTCTTCACAATATGGTTGTCTGGGGGTAATCAGACTTTTCACACAGTGGCTCAGGGCTTCAAACACAAATGTTCCAGTGAGCAAAACAGAAGCCAAGGTGCCTTTTATCTGCTAGGTGCAGGAGTCAGCATCACATCTGCCAGATCCTGATAGTGGAATCATCATAAACCAATCCAGATTCAAAAGGAAGGGATATAGACATGACCCCTCGGAGGGGGAATATCAGTCACATTGTGGAAGAACAGACAGGATGAAAAAGAGAGTATGTGTGGCCATCTGTGGAAATTGCCATCTGACACACTAATTGTGGAACCTTGGGCAAATTTTGTAAACCCACCAGGATTCAGTTATTTCATCTGAAAAATGATAGTGATAATAGTAGCTACCTCACAGGATTGCCTTAAGGATTAATGAGATAACTGATGAGATTAAAGCACATAGGTGCTTAATTCGGTGCCAGGGTCATAGTAAGAGATCAGGAAATATTTTACATTTACCTCCTTATTAAGGTGGCAAGAGCTGAGAAAAATGGAAGAGGATAGAGAAATGGCTCTAGAATAATGTCAGCAGTTAGACCTGAGTAAGACATAGAAAGAAGGAACAGAAATATCACACAATAAAGGGTGTTTTCTAAGATGACAAAGTGGCTCTGAAAACAATGTTGGTCACGGACTAAAAACAAACTTTCTCAGCTTCCCAATTTTTCCTAGGATTGGCCTTGATATTTTATCAAGCATGCAGTGGGAGATGACTTGTTTATAAAAGTCACTTCCATTAGAAACATCAGATTGTCTTCATTCGTAAGATTGCCAAACAAAAATTTAAAAAGACCCCACTTTTGACACATTCTGACACTGACAGCAAAGAGTAATCTTTCTTAAGTATCTAAACAAATGAACATCAACCTTTCTGGGCATGATAGTGCTTTGGGATTTGCCACAGAAATGGAAAGATGTTACAAACTTTATGTGAAATAAATAGATCTCTTACCAAAAACTCCCAGATGAGCCAGGTAAAGGGGATCTGAATTGCAGAATGCTTTATTAATACTTAATGGAAATAGCAGAAGCCCCTTTGCCATTTGGCAATTGTGAAATAAAACTTTTTAGCAAATGATGAAAACAGGAAGTTATGCAACTTAATACTTTTCATGGCACTAAAGCAAGATTTTCAATCATAAAACTAATTTATCAAGCATCAGTTGACAACTAGTTAAATAATGTTTAATGCCATTTTTAATTGTAAAAATGCATAAATATATGAAAGACTAAGTAGATAATAAATGTTATTGCAGTTTCTCTACACAGATTTAATGTCACTTTTTCAACTTGTCAGTCAAAAATACTGAGCTGGATATTAAATTTGCATCATGTGGAAAGCATAACATCTCTATAATCTCTCAATAACATGAAAATTGAACAGTGGTAAAAACTATGATAATTGTAGTGGGAAATTGTCAGGGGGAGGGCAGGATTGGCAATAATGGGATTCTGCCAGGCGGAGAGCACACCTTATCAACAAGGGTACCTGCATAATGAACATTTGTATACTTAACCCTGAATTGTACCCCACATCTTTAAAATAAAAAGTTTTTAAAAAATGATAATTGAGATTCTGAACTGGAGGACCTGATTATGATTTCAAATTTTGAGTTTTCAATACAATGAACAGAAAAAAACACCTACATATATTTACTCATTTCCTACCATGGGTTCAGACCTTGTTATGCACAATGTGGTATAGAAAGTTGAATAAGATCAAACTATTGTCATAAATCTCATAATCCTGTGGAGGAGCTGAAGGCATATATTAATAATTCTATTATGAAGCTTATAAAAATCAAATGCCATAATAGAAATAAAACATCGTTCTTTCCAACATACCTAGAGTGAACACAGAAGGTTTGCTAAAGAAAGTGGAATTTGAATGGGAGCCTTAAAAAATAGGTAGCACTGAAGGAATATTTAAGGTCCAAGAATATCCAAGTATACTGAGCAAAAGAAGTAAGGCTCTAGAAGCAGGTGAATGCAGAGACTATTCCAGAGGAGGGAGCTGACTGCACTACGAGCTCCTCCAAGGAGGAGATTGTGTTTGTTTTTTTCCAGCACTTTGCTGGTACATGGTTGAAGCTCAGTGAATGTTAAATACATGAATATTGGACAATGTTCACTTGGCATTGGACAATGGATATATAACTAAAACATTACATAAAGGCAAAAGGGAAAAGAAATATTTAACTACCCAAGCCAAAAGTTCGAACCTTATTTCATATATAATGAAGTGATCAATTGATGCTATAGGACAACTTTAACCATATGGCACAGAATAAATGAGAACAAGGGGAAGGTAATGGCAGAGATGAACTTTTGTTTGTTTCCCACTTACTGGGTCTATTCTCATGGTAGGTATTTAGTAGGGCAGTTTATCCAATTCATTAAAATAAAAGAATGATATGACAAATGGAGACATAAGTTATAATTTTATTTCCAACCCTGTTGCTAGACTTTCTCCACTATATTTTCAAACTCCACAGAACTTTATATTATCCATCCTTAAAATGAGCTAATTGTAATAATGTTTTAAGTCTTCAGAACAGAGGGAGGAAAAACCACTAGAAATAGAGCAACTTATTTGACTACCTATGAAATGGGAAGACCTTGATACAATAAAGACTGAATAAAAATGCAAAAACATATGATAAAAATATTTGCAGGAAATAAGATAAATAAAAACTATAATACATCTATTATATAAAGAAGTCATTCAACCTGGTAAGAAAAATACCAAGAAATCAATAAATAAATGACTGAAAGACATAGACTGCTAAGAGATAGTTTATAAAAAATAATTGTAAATCAAAATGGGACATGTTCAACCAGCATAGTAAGAAAAAAATGCATGTTAAAACAGTGATGCAATTTTCTATCTACAGTATTAAATTAACAAAAACTATGTCTTAATGTTTAATAGTTAATTTTGTCAAGGTTGTAATAAAGTTTTTATATTTATACATTGTTATGATAGTGTTAATTGATACAGCTCTCAGAAAACTGCTTGACAAAATGCAACAAGAGTCACAAAAACAATGAATCTGACTCATGGAACTTGATCTAAAACAACTTCAAAAGAAGAAAAGTTTTTAGGTAATTAAATTCATTTATAAGAAATTAATTTCAATGTAATTGTAATAGTGAAAATATGAGAAAAATAAAGTAGATTTAACTAGCAGTTATTGAGTGACTTTCTACATTACCCCTCATGATAACAGTAAAAGAAAAAACCAAGAAGACATATGTGCTTCCATCATGAGCTCATACTGTTCTTGCAAACCTCATGGTAACCACAAAAAACACAAAGCTACAGCAGATCTACACAAACAAGAAAAAGAAATCAAAGCTTAACTCTACAGTAAAACACCAAACTCAAAGTGTAGATAACAGAGGAAGAAAGGGGGGGGGGAATCTACAAAACAACCAGAAAAAATTAATGAAGTGACAGGAGTAAATCCTTCCCTATCAATAATAACCTTAAACAAAAACGTACTAAACTCTTCAATAACAGACGTAAAATGACTGAATGTGTTTAAAAAATAAATATTTAACTATATGCTGCTATAAGAGACCCATCTTAGCTTTACGAACATGCATAGGCTGAAAGTAAAAGGAAAGAAGAAGATATTCAGTGAAAATAGTAACTAGAAGAGAGTAGGAGTGGCTTTACTTGTATCAGATAAAATAGACTTTAAGTCAAAAATTGCCGGAAGAGCCAAAGAAGGTCATCATTTAATGATAAAGAGGTCTATTCCCAACATGAGAACACCAAAATATATAAAGCAAACATTATTAGACACGAAGGGAGAGACACATAACAATACAATAATAGTAGAAGAGTTCAATAACCCACTTGCAACAATGGATAGATCAACCAGACAGAAAATTTAAAAGGAAACATTTGACCTCAACTGCATTTTGGGCCAAATGAGCCTAATAGACATATATAGAACTTTCCATCCAATAGCAACAGAATATCCATTCTTCTCTAGCACACGTGTCATATTCTCCAGAATAGACTATGTGTTAGATCACAAAACAGTCTAAAAATATTCAGGGAGATTCAAGATTCAAATCACATCTAGTATTATTTCTGATCACAATGACATAAAACTAGAAATCAATAACAGAATGAATCTCAGAAAATTTACAAATATGTAGAAATTAAATAGCATGCTCATGAACAACCAATGAGTAAAAGAAGAAATCAAAGGGAAAAATTTTTAATATCTTGAGATAAATGACAATGAAAACACAACATATTAAAACCTGTAGAATGCTGAAAATCACTTTTAAAAAGGAGGTTTTTAGAAATAAATTCCTTCCTTTAAAAAAGAATGTTTCCAAATAAAAAAGAGTAGAATTATACCTCGAAGAGAAGTTTGAAAAAAAAAGAAAAACAAAGTAAACAAAAGGAAGAAAAATAACAAAGATGAGAACAGAAATAAATCAAAAACACAAAAAAATAGAAAAATAATAATACCAAGAGGTATTTTTTTCTAAGATCAACCAAATTGACAAACTCCTAACTAGACTAACTAGAAAGTAAAGAAAACTCAAATAAATAAAATTGGGAGTAAAAGTAGAGACATTACAACAGATGTCTCAGAAGATAAAAGGATAAAGGACTATTATGAATAATTATATGACAATAAATTGTATAACCTAAAAGAAATGGTTAAATTGCTAGAAGTATAACCTATCAAAATTGAATCAGGAAGAAATAGAAAATTGAGCCGGTAAATACAAATTAAAAGACTAAAGTAGTGATTAAAAGCCTTTTAACAAAGAAAAGCCCAAGACTAGATGGTCTTATGGTTAAATTCAACCAAACATTCAAAGAGAATATGGCCAATAATTCATAAGCTCTTCTGAAAAAATAGCAACAGCAACACAAAACAGAAAAAGAAAAGAAAAAGAGCTATAAGAAATACAACAAACAAGTTTACAAGGCCAGCATTATCTTAACAATATCTACTAAGGTCAAACTAAGACACTGCAAGAAAAGAAAACTGCAAGTCAATATCTCTGATGAACATTAATGCTAAAATCTTCATTAAAATACTAGCAAATCAAATTTAACAATACATCAAAAGTATTATATATCATGATAAAGTGGGAATCGTCCCTGGCATGCAAGTCTGATTGAACATTTGAAATCTGTCAATGTGATGCATCAAATTCACAGAATGACAGATAAAAACCACATGAACATCTCAATGACACAGAAAAAGCATTTGACAAAGTTCAAAATCCCTTCTTGACTAAAAAAAAAAAAAAAAAACTCTTCACTATTTAGGTATAGAAGGAAATTTCCTCAACTTAATAAAACCCATTTATGAAAAGCTCACAGCTTTCATTCAAATTAATGGGGAACAACTAAAAACTTTTCCATTAAGACCCAGTACAAGGGCAGAGATGCTCAGTCTTGCCACTTCTATTCAACAAAGTACTGAAAGTACCAGTCAGAGCAACTGGGCAGGAAAAAGAATTTTAAAACATCATTGTAGAAAAAGAAAAAGATGAATTGCTTTGTTTGCTGATGACATGATCTTATAAATAGAATAACCTAAAGTTTCCACCAAAAGCATCTTAGACAAGCAAATTCAATAAACTTGCAAGTTACAAAAACATTAAAAATCAGTAGCATTTCTATACACTAACAATGAACTATCCAAAAAAATTAAGAAAGCAATCCCATTTACAGTAGCATAAAAAAAAAACTTAGAAATAAATTTGACCACAGATGTAAAAAAGATCTGTGCACTGAAAACTGTAAAACATTGGTAAAATAAATTGAAGAACATACAAAAAATAAAAAGATATTTAATGTTCATTGACTGGAATAATTGATTTTATTAAAATGTTCATATCACCCAAAGCAATCTACAAATTCAAGATAATCCCTATAAAAATTCCAATGGCATTTTCCACATAAATAGAAAAAACAATTCAAGGGAATTTAATTTAAAATTAAATAGAACCAAAAACAACAAACAAGTTTACAAACAAACAAGTCAAAGTATAGTCAAAGAATAGTCAAAATAATCACAAACAAAAAGAACAAAGTTTGAGGCTTCATACACCCTGAGTTCAATATATTTTGAACAGAGTGAGTTCAAAATATATTATAATGCTACTGTAATCAAAACAGAATGGTACTGACATTAACAGCACACACATCAACCAATGAAACAGGAAAGTCCAGAAATAAACCAAAGTATGTAGAGTTAGTTGATCATTGTAAAAAGATATCAAGAGCACACAATGAGGAAAGGTCAGTCTCTTCAATAAGTAATTTTGAAAAACTGAATCTCCACATGCAGAAAAATAAAATTGGGTCCTTATCTAACTATATAAAAAATCAACTCGTTCCATCCAGGTTGCTGCGAAATTCATGATTTTGTTCTTTTTTGTGGCTGCGTAGTATTCCATCGTGTATATGTACCACATTTTTTAAATCCAGTACTCTTTTGATGGGCAGCATGGTTGTTTCCAGGTTCTTGCTATTGTGAACAACGCTGCAATAAACTAGAGTCTATAATACTGAGTGACCTCTCACAGAAACAAAGATCAGAATATCACATGTTCTCACTCATATAATGGACCTTGAACATCCAATGTAATACTATAAGAAAATGACTGACGGTACTGGGAAACTATGGGGGGGAGGGGGATGGGATTAACAGTAGCAAATATCTGTCTGGGGCTGGGAAAACACCTCTTATCAACAGGATGTCTGAATGAAACGTAATTGTACACCTAACCCTTAACTGTACCCCACAAAACCATAATAAAAAACACTGATTAATTAAAAAAAAAATCAACTCGAATAAAAAACTTAAATGTAAGACCTGAAACAAGAGCTATTAAAAGAAAACATAGGGAAAAATCCTTCCAACATTGGTCTGGGCAATGATTTCTTGAATAGGACTCCAAAAGCACAGACAACAAAATCAAAAACAAACAAGTGGAATTACATTAAACTAAAAAGCTAGACAGCAAAGAAAGCAATTAACAGAGTGAAGAGGCAGCCCACCAACTGAAAGAAATATTTGCACCATGCCATTGCTAAGGGATTAATACCCAAAATATGTAAAGAACTCAAACAACTCAATAGTAAGAAAACAAATAACCCAACTTAAAAATGGACAAAGGACCTGAACATTTATCAAAAGAAGAAATAGAATGGCCAATAGATATTTGGAAAAATGCTCAGCATCTCTAATCACTAGGGAAATGCAAATTAAAACCACAATGAGAGATCACCTCATACCTGTTAGAATGGCTGTTATCAGAAAAAAAAAAAAATGAACGATAACAAGTGTTGGTGAGAATGGGAAAAAAGAGAGTCTTTGTAGATTGTTGGTGGGAATGCAAATTAGTATAGCAATTATGAAAAGCAGTAAAGAAATTCCTCAAAAAATTAAAAATAGAGCTACCATATGACCTAGCAATTTCACTTCTGGGTATATATCCAAAGAAATTGAAATCGGTTTGTTGAAGGGATAGCTGCACTCCCATGTTTATTTCAGCATTATTCACAATAGCCAAGACATGAAAACTATCTAAGTGTCTGTTGACGGATGAATGAATATAGAAAATGTGTTATATTATATATACAATGGAATATGATTCAGTCTTTTATAAGAATGAGATCCTGCCATTTGCCACAACATGGATGGTCTGTAAGACATTATGCTAAGTGAAATAAGCAGAGGAGAAAGAAAAATATTGCATGATCTCACTTACTAAAACAACAAAAAAATAAAGATAGAGAATAAACCAGTAGTTCTTAGGGCCAAGGGTGAAAGAGCGTGAATGGGGATATGTAAGTCAAAGGATACAAAGTAGCCAATATGTAGAATGACAAATCTAGACATCGAATGTACAACATGAGGACTGTGATGAGAGGTATCTTCTTTTGCTTCGTTGTAGTAACCATTTTACTCTCTACATCTACCACATAATATCATATTATAAACTTCAAATATGCACAGTAAAATTTATTTTATAAAATAATTTTTAAATGTTTAAAAAGCACAAGAGCAAGGTGGCCATTCAAAAACAATAAATGGAAACTATGTCTTCCATAAGTCACAAACTCCCCTAGCCTCTAAAACCAAGCTTCTGAACACAGAAGTTCCTCAGAATTGCTTGCAGAGCTTTTAAAATATATGTATGTCTAAATCTCACCCTCAGAAGATTCTAACTTAGATTTTCTCAATTTCAGTTGGGCTTTTGGTTCAGTTAATGACACTAAAAACTTATAAAGAAAATACACTTGGATACAGATGTGTTTAGACATTACTAATCAGATCTTTAAGCTTGCCAAATGTTCTATAAAAGAATAATAACGCACAATCATGAAGAATTAAATTGTGAAAACTTGACCTCCAAGCATAGGGTTATGGGGACTCTAAATTTATGTTTTGTCTGCATGAATGTTGAAAAGTCTTTAAGCTACTGAGAAAGTATTATCATAAACATAAGTGGCAAGTTTTGTACGAGCCATGATAGAAAAGAATGATTAAAATCAAAGTAGACTATTGCAGTTATTATCAGCTTTTATTACTTTCAAGACTTCATGTCTATGATTAAAGTTATTCATAAAAATAATTAATCTGAAGCACAATTGCATTCCTTCCGCCTCCCCACCCATCTCTGTGTCTCTCACTTTCGCTCTCACTTTGTCTCTCTCTGTCTCTCTTACTCGCTTCTCTTCTTGACCTTTATAATTGCCATAAAAGGACATTTCATCTGTATATATTGTGTAGCATACTCTTTAAACTATTTCTCTTCCATGCTGTAATTCTTAAGTTGTTTTCAATGTGTGCGATATTAACAAATCCTAATTGGTTGTGTAATAGGAGCAGACAGCCCATACAGTATGAAGCCACTTCTACACCACCTATTTTCTGTATGCAAATCAGACAGAAACAAATGTTTGGCCCCAGCTGGGCAAAATGTCCCATTTAGAATTCTTTTTCTCTTCTTTGTTCTTTGATGTTCTGCAAATGAGCTTTAGAACTCCACTCTTCACACAATTCAATTTTACAGACCCATTATCTGAGATATAATGTGGAGGTTAAATATATCAGGGCAGCCATTATGTGAAAATAATTAACAGTAATGAATAATGCACTAATTCCACTGATGAGAGATGGTTATATGTGTAATGAAGTGTTGGGGCAGCCCTGACAAATGAAATTAAAATATTTAAACACTGTTTTATGATATTACTTTGCTCATATAATTTCCTTTACCTACAATGAGCCACTTGGATTATCGTCATTATCTTGACAGCTCTGAAGGATGAAATAGTGCAGGTTAATGTGACAGCGATTAGTCAGAGGAAAAATCCATCACCCAGGGCAGAGCAGGCTGAGGCAGAAAAGGCCTCTACACTGTCCTGTTTCCAACACGAGAAGAATGATACTATCAACAGCACTTCAATATTAAATGGATAGAATTATCTTGTCATTCAGTTACAGCCTCTGAAGAACTACCTATTTGTACCTGCAAAAGAAAGGTCAGCCTTTCTTAATCACCCATAAAAATATGTTGATGGATTCTTTACATCAATAATAGTGACAGGAACAGAAAAGAGGCATGCCAATTTAAAAGCAAGAAGTTTTTCCCTCAAGTCCTTCTAGCCTTTTTCTACATGATTTCTGCTTAAATTAAAATGGAATTTCAGGGTCTAATCTGTTGAGAAGGACTCTGTTGCCTGCTTACTCTCTTTACTTTGAGATTATTACATCAGACTCCTAAATTTGAAAGCAGAGTCTACGTTTTCTGAACTTTAGACCATGAATGTCCTGTGAAACAATTATCCCTAAGCTTATGTGTAACTGCCTTTCCAGGTTGCAGTAAATTTAAATTTTAAAAACCTGTGATGTGATAAACTATCTGTTCTTCATTAAAGTTGATGCTGAAGTTCACTCTAAAATACATGACGGAAAAGTAAGTCATTGGTGACTTGAGTGAGAGCTATTGCATCACCAACATCCATTCATATTGCTATTGTTTTAGTTCATAAACTGTAAATAAGGCTACTGTTTCCAGAAATCTTTTAACTACATACAATATTTTTTTTTAAAAAAAACTCAAAATTCTAGTTTTTGCTTTATTTACTTATTTATTTATTTATTTATTTATTTTTAGTGGCAAAACAACTGTGAATGAATGGAGAAACTGCTTTCATTAAAACAGATTTCCAGAGAATTTTGGTCCAGTATTATTTTTTGCCTTTGATTGCAAGATGACTTTCTTTGATTCTACTCCCGAGAGAGAGAGAGAGAAAAAGAATATGATCATTAAAGAATAAAGAATAAGACAAGTTCTGTCTACTTTCCCTTAACTAGCTTCAACATTTTGGAAACCTTCCTATTCAACAATGCATCAACTTTTAGAATGTGAATAATGATGTGTTTCATTTGCTGATATTTAAAGTTGAGTTCAAAAGTCTATTTCCTTTATTTCTAGCCAAATCCATTTCCTGAATAATGAGAGCACCAGCTTTGCTGACAAACCTTTGCTGACTCATCCCTGCAATCACTGGGACCCAACAGCACATCAAGGAAAGAGTGTACTCACCAACGGTTTTCAAAATTTAAACTATATGACTTTGTATCTCCTTTACTGCATACAGATAGCAATAATATGGTCACCTCTGACATCAATGGAATAAGTAAACAAACAGCAAGCAAGCCTCACTTAGGGACTGATATGCTCATTATTATCTGGGCAGACAATCAAAGATTTTGGAGAAGTAAAAGCACAACATAATAAAACCCTTGTTAACAATGATACCAGGGGTATAATACCTTGTAAAGGCTAACATTAACTATGCAACATCAGTATGTTCATAATTTAACCTGCAGCTAAGTCAAAATAGCAAGGCCCATTATGGTGATGGTGTACCTACCGGGAAGATTTATATATATCCAATCTAAAGTGTAACATCATTTTTTAATCTTAATTCATTACCAACTCCTATTTTTACCTCACCCTCTTTCAGGAAAAACCAACAAAGGGAAAAAATGTACACAACTTAAAAGCAATATATGTTGCATTAGAAAAGTGTATGACATCACAGACAACATATGTCTCTCTATCCCAATAAGAATAATTCTTGAAAATAATCTATCTCTGTCCCATACTTCTTGCATTTGGTTTGAAAAAAAATTACAATTTACTTCAATTATCTGACAATGAAGTGCCTGGGCAATAAATCTAACATTAAAAAATCATTTCCAGCAAATTACTCCAATAAAATCAATGAAGGTCAGGCTAAGCTGTAGCAACAAATAAATGACATGCTATTGACAGGCTAGATAGATTTAATTGTCATTTATGAAGGTTAAGGGGATAAAACAATCTAATAGAAAGTAGATGTTTACTAAACAAAAAATGGAAGCGAGTGAGATAAATCAAGAAAGGTAAGTTAGGCATGAACAGCCACAATATTCTCCTGGTTATTCTAATTCTTGGCAGCACGAGTGTTTGATTAGGTCAATATTTATCTGCTTCAGGCTGCTTTGTGATCTTTCTACCTTTTCTATATTGAAGTCATGATACAGATTTTCTACTAATAGGAAATGAAGAATTGATGAAATTGAATAACAGTAGCCAGGTTAAAAGCTGTTTGACCCATTTCAAAATTTCAGTAGTTGCATCTTTAAAAATAGCAAACACTAAGAAAGGAAAGCTTGCCATTTCTTTGATATAAAAATAACTTGTTAATTGTGACAGTGTTCTTTGCCATATATAAACCTGGATTCAAAGTGTTAATATATATATTGATCTAAAATTCATGCTTGCAGGCAAACACTAGGAAACATACCTGAACAAATCTAGAAGGCTCTTTCTAGCTGATAGTTTTCCTATTCTTCTCATAAATTTTAGGAATGTTTACAATGGAATGGGTCAGACTGCTTTGTCATACAGATTTCTTGGAATAGACTCTAAAACTTGCTATCCCTGTACATGTCCAGGGTCTTTCCTCTGAATGAGTGCTGAACTATTGCTTTAATCTTTTTCTAAAGGAACATTTTGAAGACATACCCAGAAAACCATAGCTTCATAGACCCTTTAAAAGTGAAAAGGATCATAGATCATTGTATGCAAACTTTTCACTTTACAGAAGAGGAAACCGAACTAGAGCAAGTAAGAGAATCTTTGTCTCAGGGTCTCCATCGTGTGTCTAGGTCAGAACTAGCTCCCAGGTCACCTGATTCTCAGGGCAGGGACCTTATCATACAGTCTCTTGACCTCACATGTTAAGAAATAAGAAAAAGTATTGTCTGCTTTCTACTGACAGCTGTTTTATCAAAATATATGATTTATTGTTCTCAAGTGTGCCTATGATTATACTCTACATTGGTTAAAAGAGAAAAAACCAAGAAAAAGTATTGTCTGCTTTCTACTGACAGCTGTTTTATCAAAATATATGATTTATTGTTCTCAAGTGTGCCTATGATTATGCTCTATTGGTTAAAAGAGAAAAAATCAGGTTATTAAAAGAAAAACTTTTTCTCTCTCCACAGCATATAAACAAGTCCAAAGGCATCTGGTCCTACTTCTCACATAGATGTCCAGCCATTCCCAAGTCTTAACAAAAAAGGAGGAAGTAAGGAAAGAGAGAGGGGAGGAAGGGAGGGAGGGGAAGAAAGAGAGAGGGAGAAAGCCAGAAAGTAAGAGGGGGGAGGAAGGGAGGAGGGAGAGAGGGAAGGAAGGAGGGAGGGAAGGAGGGAGAGAGGAAAGGAGGGAGGGAAGGAAGGAAGGAAGGGAAGGAGGGAGGAAGGGAGTGAGGGGAGAAGAGGAAAAAAGGAAACCTCAAATTTAGCTTTAAATTTGACCTAGCTGCCTATCCCTGTACATGTCCAGGGTCTTTCATCTGAATGAGTGCTGAACTATTGCTTTAATCTTTTTCTAAAGGAACATTTAAATAAGCAAATAAAAATCTTCACACAATAAATAAAATGAATGTGAGTTTAATAGGTGTTTTGGTAATACTTGAAAATCATTTCTTTTTGTCTTAGGAAAAGGTTTACTGGGGCATTTCTTAGAGAAAAACTTTAAAAATATTTGAACTCATCTGAAAAACAAAAACAGAAGAAAATGACATGATGATATATGATAAATTTAGACAGTATGAATTCAATATTTATATTGTAAAGTCACTAAGCATTCTCTCAACTGGTAATAAAAAGAATATTTATTGAAATTTCATGCATTAGTTCCCAATTCACATTATTTTAGTATTAAACCTCATTTTGAGTACTATTTCATTTATGAGTACAATGTTAAAATAAAAACACCAAAAATAGTTTTATGCATTAAAGGCGCAATTCATAAGTCAGCAGGGACTAACTATTCAATATCAGAGTTGGGGACTTGCTCAGGCAAATTTCTGGTGAAGCAACTGCTTGTTAAGAGAACTTCACCCCATGAATATGCCTAAGGAGCATTTTCTTGGAGAAAACCAAAGTGGCAAAGGGAATTTGTTCTTAAAATGAGAGCTACATTATAAATTTTTAATACCCCCAAAGTAATACATCTTCCTCATGTGTGGAAGACTTAAGTTCTGGAAGCCACAGCTCAAGGGAGTTGAGGATAATTTCTGACTCTCAGTAGCCCTGTTAGTTCCATCAATAAAGTGGAAGTAAAAATTATTTTTTCATCTTCTTATTCCATTTGGGTTTCATAAAGGTAAGTCCAAGCTTAAAACTCTCAGTGTATAGGTGCTTAAGAAATACAGAGAGGCTTAGATGAGATCTCAGGGAAAATTGCGAATGGTTCTGTTTCTCCATATGACAATGTATTCCCAAACACACTCTCCATGAAAATTGAGTGTACAGGTTGAGATGAACTGCAGTTCTAGGCTGGGCTGTAGCTCAAGTCTATAATCCCAGCACTTGGGAGGTTGAGGCAAGAGAATTTCTTGAGCTCAGGGGTTTGAGACCAACCTGGACAACTTGGTGAGGCATTGTTTCTATAATAAATCAAAAAATTAGCCAGGAATGGTGGCACGTGTTTATGGTTCCAGCTACTTGGAAGACTGAGGCGGAAGTATCACCTGAGCCCAGCAGGTCGAGGTTGCAGTGGCCATAAGCGTGCCTCTCCACTCCAGCATGACTGATAGAGTGAGACTTTAACTAAAAAAAACCCTCAAAACAAACAAGCAAACAAAAATAGACTATCCACAGTTCAATAATGATACAATATAAAAGATACAACCTGAGCATGGGTTTCTCTCCCAAGATGCATCACCTTGTTTTATTTCTATCAAGATGGCTTCCAAATCAACCTATGAAATGGGATATAGAAGTCATCTTCTTCCAAAGGACAAACATCTTCTGGCAAATTTTCTATTTCTTCTAATGGCTCAATCACCTCATTTCCACTTCTCCAGCTTTCTCATTTTACCCCAAGTAATCACATACCACCAATTCCTATGAAGTGCTGCATGAGCACTAGCACACTTCTCTTTACATTTACTTCCGCCATACCACTCTCATTCAGCCCTCATTGCTTCACAAGGAAACAGCATCCCAAGAGATCAGCCTCCAAGTCTGACAGAGAGAGATCAGGAAGATGGTGGCCAAGCCAGTCGGATTATGCGCGTCCCAGTGTGAGTGAGTGAGTGTATGGAAAATTTTGTGTATGTGCTAGTGAGTGAGTGGGCGTATGAGTGGCTGACTTAGTTAGGGCTAGGGAGCTAGAGGACAGGGTTTTCCTGGTGCAGCAGTCGGTGCGGCAGCTGCTGGGCTTGGACCCTAGCAATTCCCGAGTTGCAGAAGCTGAGCACCATTTTCTTTTTTCTTTTTTAAATCAACAAAACACTTCCTGGGAAGAAAATGCTGGGAGAGACTGTCTAGGTGGGGGCTCATGAGCAAATGGCCAGGCCCCTGATGCAACAGCTGGTGCTGCAGCTTCTCTGCTTGGTCCCTGGCTCTTTCCAGATTGCAGAAGCTGAGTGTCATTTTTTTAACGGACAAAAGTTTTCCCATGAAGAAGTGGCAGGGAGATAGCCCCAGGCTGTGCCTTAGCATTGCAGCAGGAGAGACTGCCAGCTCCAGGCTTTGCCTTACCACTTCAGCGCTTGGCAGGGCACTGGCAGCAGAGGCTGCAGAGGGAGTCCAGAGACAAAGTCCAACAGAAGTGAATAAGAGAGGCAACTCACCACCATCTTGAAGGCATGGCAGGAAAGTGCTCCAACTTGCTCACCACAGAGAAACAGATCCAATCTCTGTGACTGGTGGATCAACTACTCAGGGATTGATCATGATCCAGAGGGAATAACCTGAAAGCACAAACTTCAAAGCAACCTGAGGAGTGCTGATTTCCAGACACCCCACCCCCTACCCTGATCCAGCTGTGGGACAAAGGGCGTGACCAGAAAAGGGTGAAGAAGGACTACAAAGAGATCAGTAGTGAGTCCAGGGCTGACCCAAACTCCCTCCTCCCAAGCAATCCTCTGAACAGCAGACCCACATAACTGGGCCATGACTGAGAAGGACAATCCAAATGCAGCCTGGACATCAGTCACAATAGGAGAGCTCCATTCCAGGATAGGCCTGGCTGGGGCACACCCACAAATACATACTAGAGGAAGAGATGATCCCGCACCTCCCCACTGGAGATCTCCCTGACCATACGAGAGTGGGAAGGGAGGACTGCAGTTCCACCCACCCCCACTGTTCCCCCTCCTTCTCTGCTCCAGACACTGAGGAGAGAGTGAAAGAGGTGGCTCTGCAGGACAGACCTGATTAGAGGAACAATGACAGAGCCTGAAACAGGAGGGCAGGTTGTTTTTTCATGTTTAATTTTTAAAAATTTTTTGCCTGTTTGTTTGTTAGTTCATCTATTTTTAAAATATTTTTTCTTTGTGCATGAATGTGTATGTGAGGGTTTCAGTTGCATCACCCCCCAATTTTTTTCTTTTCTTATTCTGCTTCTTTCTTTTATTTGTTGTTCTCTGTTTATGTGTGTATGTGATTGATTGAGTGTTCATCTTTCAATTTTGTTGTTGTTGTTGGCTTGTTTTTGCTTTTTTGTTCTTCTGGGGCTTTACATTTTCATTTTTTATAGTTTAAGGTGTGTGTCAATATATGTGTGAGGGTTCAATCTGAATTCTTTTTTTCACCCTCCAGTCTTGCTGTTTTCTTCTCCACTCACTTTGTGCTAGGTGTGTGTGTGTGTGTGTGTGTGTGTGTGTGTGTGTGTGTGTTTAGTTTTCTTGGTTTTTTGTTGCTGTTTGTTTTGTTTCACTTTGTTGTTATTCCAGTTTGTTTTGGGGTGTGTGTAAATGTCTGTGTGTGTGTGTTCAATTGGTTTTTGTGTCAGTTTCTGCTTTACATCATCATATAGAGTGGTGGTGGGGAGTGAGTCTCAGGGAACACATAGCACAATAAGTGAACATTGTAATTTGCAAGTAGTTTCTGAATCCTAGCACCCCATCCCCTACTTTATTCAACTTTCAAAAACTACATGAGACAGCAAAACTTCACACCCCATATCCTAATTCAAAACAGAACAAATCCAGAACCTGGATCAGGGAAGTATAGAGGGCTGAGCAAACATCAGAAGGGAAAGCCTCTCCCACTGACACTGAATAATAGAACTAAAAAGAAAAACAAGAGATCTGTCACAAATGATGAAAAACCAAAGGAAGACCACAGGCAATTTCAAGTGACCAAAGACAAAACTCCTGAAAAATCAAAACTTGTTGCCTAAACAATGGAAATTACCAACCGCTGTCCCCAGAATACAACAGGGATTAGGGAATGAATGAAAAGAGTGAATAAGACTCAAGAAAGACAAAATACAACACTGAAAGAACTTGTAACAGAGATTTTGGCAATAAAAAATTTCATCCAGGAAATAAATGACAAGCATGGAAAGCAGAATTAATTAATCTAGTTGAAGAAAGAATCTCAGAACTTGAAGATCAGAACATGGAATTAACTCAAACTGTAAAAAACATAGAAAGAAGACTCAGAAGGAAAGAACAAAGCCTACAAGAGATAGGTGATTATATCAAGAGGTCAAACCTATGCCTGATTGGTATCTCAGAAGAAGAAAGGGAAATGGAGAACAACTTGGAGCAAGTATTCCAGGAGGTAACCCAAGAAAACTTTCCCCATCTCACCAGAGATGTGACCAGCCAAGAACAAGAGATACAGAGAATGCCCACAAGACATCAAATGAGAAGACCAACCCCCAGACACATAGTAAGTGGGCACAAAAGAAAAAATCCTGAAGGCAGCAAGAGAGAAAGGTCAGACTACCTGCCAAGAAAAATCAATCAGAATAGCATTAGGCCTATCAGCAGAAACACTACAAGCAAGAAGGGACTGGAGTCCTATATTCAAAGTCCTCAAAGATAAACAATTTCAACAAAGAATTTCCTAACCAGTCAAGCTCAGGTTTACCAGTGATGGAAAATTAAAATCCTTCCCAGACATCCAATCCCTAAGAGATTATGCAGACCAGCTCTACAGGAGACACTTAAAATGGTATTAAGCACAGAAGAAAGAAAAAAAAAAAAAGAATGGTCATACAATTCCCAAGAGAACAGCAGAGCACCGATCAAGAGAGAATACAGCACAAGAGAGTTGAAAGCACACACAACATCAACCCCAAAGCCAAAGAAAACAAGCAAAGAGAAAACTTCATAAGAACCTCATGACAGAGATAAACAATCACATTTCAATAATCAGCCTGAATGTGAGTGGTCTAAATGCACACTAAAAAGACACAGAATGGCAAACTGGATAAGAAACCATGACCCCATTATTTGCTGCATCCAGGAGACTCATCTCACTACAAGGGACACACACAGGCTCAAAGTTAAAAGATGGAAAATGAGTTTCCAGGCAAATGGATCACAAAAGAAGACAGGGATTGAAATCTTAATATCAGACAAAACTAACTTTAAGCTATCAAAAATTTAAAAAGATGCAAAAGGACATTGCATAATGATAAAAAGTTCAATCCATCAATAAGAAGAATCCATCTTAAACATATATGCACACAAACAGGAGCACCAGCATTTATAAAGCAACTACTAAGTTAACTTAAAAAGATATTGACTCTAACACTATTATAGCAGGGGACTTGAATACCCCACTAACAGCCCTAGATAGATAATTGCAGCAAAAAATCAATAAGGAGATCCAGAACCTAAATTTGACACTCAACCAAATGGACTTCATAGATACCTACAGATCACTCCACCCAACAACCACAGATATTAATATACATCACCACATGGAACGTAATCCAAGATTGATCACATCCTTGGCCATAAATCAAGCATAAACAAATTCTATAAGGTTGAATTCTTGCCATGCACATTCTCAGACCACAGTGGAATAAAAATAAATATCAACACCAACAAAATTTCCCCAAAGCCCACAAAGACATGGACATTAAACAGCATGATGCTGAACAACTACAACACTGAAATCAAAGCAGAAATTAAAAGATTCCTGGAAACAAATGAAAATGAAGAAACATCTTACCAAAACCTCTGGGATGCCATGAAAGCAGTTCAAGGGAAATTTGTATCTCTATGAGCATACATCAAGAAACCAGAAAGATCACAAGTGGAGAGCCTAACAAATCACCTAAGGGAGCTGGAAGGAGAAGACCACCAAAACCCCAGCTTTAGCAGAAGAATCCAAATCACCAAAATAAGAGCCCAAACATGGGACATAGAACAAAAATATCATAGAAAACATCAACAAAACAAAAAGCTGGTTCTTTGAAAGAATTAACAAGATTGATGGAGCCCCTAACCAGAATGACCAAGAAAAAGAGAGAAAAAACTGAAATAAATACAATCAGAAATACAAAAGATCAAATCACAATTGACCCCAAAGAAATACAAAAAGATTATCCGAGATTAATATGTACACCTATACGGAAACAAATTTGATAACCTAAATGAAATGGGGGACTTTCTGACATGACACAACCTCTCCAGGTTGAAACAAGAAGATATTGAGAAACTAAATAGACCAATAACAACCCAGGAAATTTACTCTGTCATAGGAAAACTACCTACAAAAAAAAGCCCTGGACCAGATGGCTTTCCAGCAGAATTCTACAAAATGTACAAGGAGGAGCTGATACCAATCCTATTGAAAGTATATCAGGCAATTGAGAAAGATAGAATTCTCCCCATATCATTTTACGAAGCTAATATCACACTGATACTCAAACGTAAGCATCCAACAACAGGAAAAGAGAACTACAGCTCAGTATCCCTTATGAACATAGATGCAAAAATTCTCAACAAGATTCTAGGAAACCGGATCCAAAACACATCTCAAAAATCATCCACCATAACCAAGTAGCCTTCATCCCCTGGATGCAGGGCTGGTTCAACATTCGCAAGACCATAAATGTAATTAAATACATTAACAGATGTAAAAACAAATACCACATGATTATATCATTAGATGCAGAAAAAACTTTTGATAAAATCCAGCACACTTTCTTGATAAAAACCCTCAAACACCTAGGTATAGAAGGAACATACATCAACATAGTAAGTGCCATCTACAATAAACCCACAACTAACATATTATTAAATGGACAGAAACTAGAAAAATTTCCAGTGAAAACTGGAATAAGATAAGGCTGTCCACTCTCACCCTCCTTGTTCAACATTGTGTTGGAAGTCCTAGCTCGGGCAATTAGACAAGAGAAGGAAATCAGGGGTATCCAAACAGGAAAAGAGAGTCAAGTTATCTCTCTTTGCTGATGATATGATCCTATACTTTGAAAATCCAAGAGAATCTGTCAAAAACCTGCCTGCACTGATAAAGGACTTTGACAAAGTCTCGGTGTACAAAATAAATGTGCAAAACACAGTTGCATTCCTATACACCAAACAAAAAGCAGTCAGAGACTCAAATTAAAAGCACAGTTCCATTTACAAAAAAAATGAAATACCTTGGCATCTTCCTAACCAGAGAAATGAAAGACCTTTACAATGAGAACTACAAAACACTGCTCAAAGAAATCCAAGAAGACACAAACAAATGGAAAAATATTCCATGTTCATGGATAGGAACAATCAACATTGTTAAAATGTCCATCCTACCAAAGGCAGCCTACAAATTCAATGCAATACCCGTTAAGTTACCAACCTCTTCTCAGACTTGGAAATGACAACACAGAAATTCATATGGAAACATAAACGACCATGAATAGCCAAACAATACTCAGCAAAAGAAATAAACCAGGAGGTATCACACTTCCAGACTTCAAACTTTGCTATAAGGATACAATAGTCAAAACAGTCTGGTATTGGTACAAGAACAGGCATATAGACGAATGAAATGGAATAGAGATTCCAGAAGCAAAGCCTCAATTTCTCAACCAACTCATCTTTGACAAAGCCTCCACAAACAAGCACTGGGGAGAGGAGAACCTATTCAGTAAATGATGCTGGAAAAACTGGCTGACCACATGCAGAAGATTGAAACAGGACCCCTACCTATCACCATATACAAAAATCAATTCTAAATGCATCAAAGACCTAAACATAAAAACTCAAACTATAAGAATCTTAGAAAATGCAGGAGATACCCTTATGGAACTTGGAACTGGCAACCAATTCCTAATCAGAACCCTAAAGGCCAATGCCTTAAGAAATAAGATAGACAAGTGGGATCTCATCAAACTAACAAGCTTCTGCAAAGCCAAAGAAACCATCAAGAGAGCAGGGAAACAGCCCACAGAATGGGAAAAAATATTTGCCAACTGTATATCTGACAAAGTCCTAACATCTAGGATCTACAAAGAACTCAAACGCACCAAAAGGAAAAAAGCAGACAACCCCTTTAAAAAGTGGGCAAAAGACATGAATAGACCCTTCTCCAAACAAGATATAAGAGCAGCCAACAGACACATGAAAAAATGCTCAGCCTCACTCATCATCAGAGAAATGCAAATCAAAACCACATTAAGATACCACCTAACCCCCAGTAAGAATGGCCATCATTAATAAAACAAACAACAACAGATGCTGGCAAGGATGTGGAGAAAAAGGAATGCTTCTACAGTGCTGGTGGGAATGCAAACTAGTGCAACCTCTTTGGAAGACAGTGTGGCAATTTCTGAAAGAACTAGAAATTGACCTTCCATATGACCCAGCAATTCCCCTATTAGGAATACACCTGAAGGAACTTAAATCATTCTACAAGAAAGATACCTGCACACGTATGTTTTTTGCAGCTCTATTCACATAGCAAAAACATGGAACCACCCAGGTTGCTCATCAAACCTGGACTGAATTTTTTAAAATGTGTACATATCCACAATGGAATATTATGTGGCCATAAAGAAGGACAAACATATAAACTTCACAGCAACTTGGATGGATTTGGAGTCGATCATACTCAGTGATCTATCACAGAAACAAAGAACAGAGTACCATATGTTCTCACTCATAAGTGGACCTTGAACAATTGTAATACTGTAAGAAAGGGATTGGCACTGGTGGGAAACTGTCAGGGGAGGGGTATGGGATTGGCATTCGGGGGAGGCTACTAGGGAGGGAGGGGCACACCTCATCAACAAGGGTACCTGCATGATCAACGCTTGTATACCTGACCCTAATCTGTACCCCACATCTTTATAATTTAAAAGAGAGAGAGAGAGAGAGAGATCCACCTCCAATCTTTCCCCGTCCACACAGTCTATCCTGCACATGTCTGCAAGATTGGATTCTGTTTTTTTTTGTTGTTGTTGTTGTTGTTTTGAGTTGCAGTCTCACTCTGTCACCCAGGCTGGAGTGCAGTGGCTCGCACACGGACATCCCAGCATCTACCAGCTGGGCTCCATTGATCCTTTCACCTCAGCCTTTCAAGTAGCCGGAACTACAGGTGTGCACTACCACATCTGGCTAATTTTTGAATTTTTTTATTGTAGAGACGAGGTCTTGCCAAGTTTTCTGGGTTGATTTCGAACCCATGGCTTGGACAATACTCCTGCCTCAGCCTCTCAAAGTACTGGGATTACAGTCTGGACCACTGAGCCTGAGCTCTCCTCCTAGTTTTCTCCACAGGACCTCTTTCTTCTCATCATACACCTTTTCTCTCACACCTTCCTGCTCAGTACTTGGCCCCGCATGATGGAGAGCCCTGCACTCTGTGCCTCCACCAAAACTGAAATGCCCCCTCTCCATCACTGCCCACCCAAATCTGACCCACTCCTCAAGGGAAGCTCAATGGTCTTCCCTCATGCATCTTCCCCCTGCTCTCTATGCCCAGAAATAATCAATTATTCTTACATTTGTTTGAAATTTACATAAGTTCATACTGATGATACTACTTTAGGCGCCAAGAGAAGGTGAAATGAATGCTTGGTAAAGCCTGTTAAGGTTACAGAGCAGTGAGGTAGACACATCTGGTTCTTAAATGTCTTTCTAGTATAAGGTAGAAAATGAGAAACACCATAAAAAAAGAGTTACTAAGAGCCATAGAGGTTTAAGGGAGGCAGGAAGCCCATTCCCTATACAAAGTGGTGGTTACAATTGCATTTGAAAATGAGGAACAGACAACTTTGGAACAGGTGGAGTTGGAGGGACCAGGCAGTTTCTGTATAGGAAAGTGGATGCAAGAGCACTCCAGTGAATAACAAAGTATAAGTGAAGGGCAGTGGCTTTCCCATAAATTCTCTAACACTTGTTCCCCCTAACTCATGGTGTCTACCATATTGTGGCCATATTAAGACTTACATATAGGCCGGGCATGGTAGCTTATGCCTGTAATCCCAACACTTTGGGAGGCCAAGGCAGGAGGATCACTTGAACATAGGCATTAGAGACCAGCCTGGGCAACACAGCAAGAACCTGTGTCTACAAAAATTTTTTTTTTAAAATAGCAGGGTGTAGTAGCACATACCTCTAGTCCCAGATACTCAGGAGGATGGGACAGAAAGATTAATTGAGCCCAGGAAGCTGGAGCTGTGGTGAGCTGTGACCACACCACTGCACTCCAGTCTGAGTGATAGAGTGAGACCCTAACTCTAAAAATGAAAAATGGAAAGAGTTACATATGAGCATATTGTATCTTACATACTTGCCCTTACTCTGCAAAAGGAGTATTATTATCCCCATTTTATATATGAGAAGGAAAATGACTTAGACAAGAACACACATTTATTAAGTTACAGAGGTGGCATTTGAACATGAGCTTGTCTGATTTTGAAATGTTACCTTCTGGCAACCCCTTTCGGGTCTCCTCCCACTGTGGGAGTTTTTCTGTTCTTTCAATAAATTCTGCTTTCTAAAAAGTAATAGTAAATAAATACATAAATTAAAATGTTACCTTCTTTTCATCATGCCATGGATCACACATTTCTGATTAAATAAAGATGACCCCCTACAATGAAGGGAGTCTTTAGTCCAGCGGAGGACCAACATTCAACATCTGCCACTTGCATCCTAATACACCATACAATGGCAGCCATATTTCTGTTGTCTGACTTTAAGCCCTCATCCTATCTAGGTGATCATTTTATTAAACCTTGTCTGCTTGCTACAACTCTGATTCTGAGAGCTGCCATTACAGGCAGCTTTCTAAAACACAAACCAAAATATATCTCTTTCTTGGTCAAATGCCTGCAGGGACTCTCCACCTGCAAGTTAAAGCCCAAGTCACACAACCGCATCTACAAGTCAGCCTTTGGCAACCTGGTCTAAGCCTTCCTGCTCTGTACCTTTCACAGTTTGCAACAGCCCAACCAGAATAAGCTACTTCAAATTCTCTGTTTATGTCCCCAATACTGTCCCCTCTTCCTAGGTGCCCTCCTTGTTCTCCTTAAAAACTCATGTAAATACCATTTCCTCTGAGAAACTTCTCTGCCCCTGCTCACATGTTAATCGGTATATGTGACTCTGGAACATAGTTATTTGTGAATTTTTATCTCCCACACTAAACCATAGGGTTCTTTGAAAAAACAGCATGGAACCAATACTAGACCAATAATGGGGCCTTGAAAAGTGTTTACTGAATAAATTAATAGTAAAATAAGTGGACCACTGATTGACAGATATTAAAATGAAGGAGGAAGAGGTTTAATTGAGTAAATACAAGAATGTGCTGTTATATGCTGTTACATAGTCACAGACAGCTAGATATGTAGCCTAGGCCAATAGACCAAGTCTTAAAATAAGTCCTAAGACTTCTGAAAAATTTAGTACCTATTTCCCACTAAATTACCTGCAACTCAGGTAACTCTGATGATAAGATGATGAACTGGAACACATACTACATAAGGGCAATTATAATCATCTTACTGCAAAGTGAACCCACACTCTGATGATAATTACACTTTTCTTACAATGTATATACACAGAATATGAAGTACATATGGTGGGATTCAATACCAGTTTTCTGTTTGTTCTCACAAGGGAATAATTAATGATCCTCAGCTAGTGTTAACTCCATGTAGATGAACTTTCATATACTAAACTGCTTCTTGCTGCTCACACTGGCATATACTGGGGCATCCGCTTCTTTTATCTTGGTTATTGACTACAGAAATTTCTTAGTCTTTGTTAATGCACTTCTTCAAAGCAATGTCACTAAGTACTTAGCCTATATCAACTGGAGACCAAAAAAGGATTTCTTCTCTCCTATAAACTTTAATTTTCTCCATGCTTTGCAAACTTCTGACACCTGTTTACTAGGTCCAGAGAAAAGCCCTGCGGTGCCAGATCTATCTGATCATCTGTCTAAACCCAAGTTCATTGACTGAGCTTGCAGCCCAGCCTGCATTCTCCGAGTCACCTGCAGAATTCCTTCATACAGAAACAGGTAGGAATTTAACATCTTATTTGATGAAAAGAATATATTTCTGCTTAGGATCTGGGCTGAAATTGTTAGCACTGGATCTTGAAGATGGGTCCTTGGTAAAAGCAGCAGCTGCTGAATAGCTTTTTAATAAATTAAGTAATTTCACTCCTACTATTGGCAGTCTATCCAATCACAACTTAAAAAGAACTATCTAATGATCAATTTTATAAACCTTCAAATAAAATCACACTTGCAAAAGTGTACAACATTCAACCCTGATCGGTGAATGGTGCAGAGTGGAGCAACTCTGAGGTAACACTGTGTTCAAATTTCATGCTTATTCCCATATGCAACATGCAGATAATGTGATAAGATTTTTCAGGAAAGCTGCTGTAACCTGTGGCTTAAGGACTATTTTTTTATAGATAGGGTTACAGTTTTTGATAAGATGAGTGTAATTATTATAACTTGCATGGAGAAGAGAAGGCTGAGTCACTACTTGGTGACTGTCATACTTAATCTAGGTAGAATTTTCATGGAACATGTAGCTTGAGGTAACATAAATAAGCCAAGATACAACCCTGATTCTCATTCAAGTCATGAGTTTTTAAATACTAACAATTATATAGGCACAGGGAATACTCTAGCTGTTAAGTACAGTACAGTTATACAGAAGTCATTCTAGTTCCCATTGTTTTCGGGTCCAGTCTTCTTCAGCAAACCTGATCTACCAGTTGGCAATTTGAACCAATTGAAAAAGATGGTTAGGGAGACAAGATGGCGATAGAACCAGTGGGAGCATGAAAGGCTCTGCAAGGGTGAGTGTCCATAAAGACAGTCTGCATGAATGGGTGAGTGTACTAGGTGAGTGAAGGTGAATGAACGTCCATCTGAGAGGAGACTTGAGATCAAGCACCTGGGATTCCCGTCTGAGGCAGCTGCAACCCACCACTGCCTTGAGATCAGAGCCTCCATTGTGCAGGATCATCAACCATTCTTGGGGATCTTTCCAGAGGAGGCAGCCAAGGTCAGCTGCTCACAGCACCTGGCACCTGGCTCATGTCACTACCCATGGAAAGTGGGCTGCGCACTGGCAGAGGGAACCATGGAGAGGGCTGCAGTGAGGGGATATGGAGCTGAGCCCCACCACAAGTGAGAAGACACTGACTGCTACCATCTTCTCTGTCCCCGGACAGACAGAAACCTGCATTGGCTCCCTGGCTCTGTTCAACCTCCAACATGGGACTCAGAGGCAATCTCCACAATCCTCTGGGATTGAACATTATTGATCCAGAGAAAAAACTTCAGGAGTGGACGTGGAGAGATGGACGCCCATCCCCATGCTGGATCAGGCACAGACACATCGGATCTGAATGGGGGACTTGGCAGAAGCAGCAGACAAGTTAAGTGAGTCCTGATCTGATTCACCCTCCTCCCATAGCAGTCCCCAGGGCTAAGAGCCACAAGATCAGCCTGCACCTAGAAGAGAGGAGATGATGGACACCAGAGCCTGCTCCCTACTGTAGCAGCCACTTTGGCCAGGGTGTGCTTGAGAAAGAAACCTAAAGTTCCAAGCAGGCCACAGAGGGAGTTCTTTTTTTCTTTTTTTCTTTTTTCCTCTCTGTTTTAGTTTATGCTTTAGTGCTTATATTATTTTTTTTATTTTTGGGTTTGACACTTTTTTTTTGGTGTTTTTTAGTTTTCCTGTTTGCATATGGGTATTTTTGAGGGCAAGTGCATCATCAGGCTTTTGTTTGTTTGAGTATTTGTTTGTTTGTATGCTTTTGTTTTTTGTTTTCTGTTTGTTTTTATTTGTTTCTTTGTTTATTCATTAGTTGGTGTGCCTATCAGTTTTCCTTCTCCTTCTCCTCTGTCTTCATCTTCCTTTAGTCTCCCTTCTTCCTTTTTCTGTTCTTCCCCTTTTACCTATCTCATTTTGCTCTCAAGGGGGCATTCATATGCTCCCACCACATAGACAGGAAGTGAGTTCAAGGGTGCCCACACACCTGTCAGTGGATACTGTGATCTACAGGTAGCTTCTGAACCACAGTTTCCCCCATCACACTTTAATTAAATCTCAAAACTGCAAAAAACACAGCCCCACATCCTCAGTCTGGCTTCAAAATTGAACAAATCCAGAGGATCTACATAAGGAAGAATAGGGTATTGAGCAAACAGAAGTGAAATCTATCCCAAATCACTGAGCAATGGAATTAATGAAGGGGAGAAAGGGGGAAGAAAACCATCACATATGAAGAAGAATCAAGGGAAGAACATAGTTCCCACACAGACCCTTGGGAAGACGATACCTGAGAGCAGACTTTGGAACTCAAACAATGAAGAGCCCAAGAATGACTGGTCCCAAACCACAAACCCAGAGATCAAGATACTACTAGAGAGAATGAGTACAAATGAGGAGAGATAAGAGAAAAGAATGAAGGAGTTGATAACTGAGATGATGGCAATAAAAAATATAGTAAGATAAGCCAGACAAGTGGGACCTCATCAAACTTTAAAACTTCTGCAAAGTAAAAGAATTCATCAAGAGAGTGAGGAGACAGTCCACAGAATGGGAAAAACGATTTGCCATTTGAAATCTGACAAAGGCCTAACATCCAGGATCTATAAGGAACTCAAAGTGCCAAAAAGAAAAATACAAGTGACCCTATTAAAAGTGGGCAAAAGATATGAATAGACACTTCTCAGAAAAAGACACATGAGCAGTCAATAGATACATGAAAAAATGCTCAGCCTCACTAATCATCAAAGAAATGCAAGTTAAAACCACTTTGAGATACCACCTAACTCCAATCAGAATGGCCATCATTAATAACTCAAAAAACAACAGATGCTGGAGAGGATGTGGGAAAAAGACAACACTTCTACACTGTTGATGGGAATGTAAACTAATACAACCTCTGTGAAAAACAGGGTGGCAATTTCCAAAAACTCTGAAAATCTACCTTCCATATGACCCAGCAATCCCCCTTCTGGAAATATACCTGAAGGAACTTAAATAACTCTATAAAAAAGATAACTGCACATGCATGTTTATTGCAAATATTATTTGCAATGGCAAAAATGGAACCAACCCTGCTGCCCCTCAAAAGTGGACTAGATAAAGAAAATGTGGTACATTTACAGGATGGAATATTATGCATCCACAAAGAAAAACAAAATTACAAACTCTGCAATAACCTGGATGGAATGAGAGTCCATAATACTCGATGACTTATCACAGAAACAAAGATCTGAGTACTGCATGTACTAACTCATAAATGGATACTGAACATTTATCACAATACTATTTGAAAGAGTTGGCAGTAGTGGACACTGCCAAGGGAGAGGGAGCACGTAACATCAATAAAGGTACCCACACTTTACCTGTACAATGATCATGTATGTATGAAATGCTGAATTGCACTCCACATTTTTTAAAATAAAAAAGAATACAATAAATTAAATAACAAACTGACAAGTATGAAAAGCAAAATTAACCAAGCAGAATCTCAGAGCTTGAACACCAAAATATGGAACTAAGCCAAATGTTAAAAACAAAGAAAAGATAAGCTTAAAAAGATGAAACAAAACATCCAAGAGATGAATGATTATGTCAAGAGGCCTAACCTAAGATTAATTAGCATTCCTGAGGTAGAGATAGAAACAGAGACCACCCTGAAACAAATAATCTGTGAAATTAACCAAGAAAACTTTCCTTATCTCATCAGAGAGATGACCATTCAAACACAAGAGATTCAGAGACCCTTGCAAGACTTCAAATGAGAAGACCATCTCCTAGACACATAGTAATCCACTCATACAAAGTAGGTATTAAAAAAAATCCCAAGGGCAGCAAGAGAGAAACATCAGAATATTTACTGGGCAAGACCAATTTGAATAGCAGCAAAGTTATCTACAGAAACACTACAGGCTAGAAGAGACTGGGGTACAAGCTTTAAAGTTCTCAGTGATAATTCCAACCAAGAATTTCCTAATCAGCTAAGCTAAGCTTCAACAGTGACGGAAATTCAAAATCTCTCCCAGACATTCACTCCCTAAGAATTTGCACCTCCTCCAGAACAGCTCTACAAGAAATGCTTTAGAAAGTATTAAACACAGAAGAAAGAAAAAAAGAGATTGACCACACTCTTCCCAAGAATACAGGGAAAAAATTGAAAACACCCATATATATCAACACAAATATCAAAAGGAAACCAACAAGCAAATAAACAAACAAACAATCCTATAAGAACCTCATGACAAGAATAAACTCTCACATCTCAATAACTAGGCTGAACGTGAATGGACTAAATGTATCACTGAAAAGACATAGAATAGCAAATGGGATCTTTAAAAATGATGCAAAAATACATTCTCTTCGGGAGACATCTCACGAATGGACACTTACAGACTCAAAGTAAGAGGATAGAAAACAATTTTTCAGATGAATAGAACAAAAAGAAAGCAGAGTTGCAATCTAAATATCAGAAAAAAAATCCTTTAAGTATCAAAAATTTAAAAAGATACAGAAGGTCACTACATAATGATAAAAGGTTCAAGGTTCAACCCACCAACAAGAAATGTCCATCTTAAATATATATGCACCCAACATAGGAGCATCAAATTTTATAAAGCAGCTTCCAGGTAAACTAAAAAAGACATTGACTCAAATATGATCATAGCTGGAGATGTAAATACCCCACTAACAACTCTAGATAGATAAAGAAGGCAAAAAAATCGGCAAGGAGATCCGGAACCTCAACTTGACATTTGACTAAATGGACATAATAAATACCTACAGAACATTCTGCCCAACAACCATGGAATAAACATTCTACTCATTGTCACATGGAAAGTACTCCAAGGCCAATCACATCCTTGGACATAAAAAAATCAAACATAAAAAAATTCCAGATGGGAACAAGATGGCAACGGCATAGGTGAACTTGTGAGATTCTCTGAACGTGAGTTCCCCAAAAGACTCTTACCTCTCTTCCCCCATCTCCCAGTGCACCACCAGCCATGCTGGTGCGAGGCCCGGAGAACTTCAGTCCCACGCAGGGACAGATATTGCGGCCCCCTGTTGCTGCTGTTCCACTGCGTGCGTGGGAGTCTCGGGTCCCAGCCCCCTTCCAGCTCCCTCCTTGTCTACATCGTCTCCAGTCCAGCACCCGGCACCAAGCTGCCGGTCACTCAGGGAGGCTCTGGGCGCCCACCCCTCAGAGACACTGGTCCCATTCCTGACTGAAGTACCCTGTGAGGGGCCTGGGGCCACTCTCGCTGCTCACCACCTGCCCTTTGGAGCTCTGGAGCTCTGGAACTCCGGGCCTACCCTAGCTGAAACACTCAGCATGAGACCCCAATCTGGGTGACCCAGACAAGCGGAGAAAAACAGATCTACATAAACTGCCTCACCATTCTCCAGGCAGAGACTTCCATTGCCTTGCCCACCTATCAACAAACTTTACCTCAGTTCCTAAGGCAACGGCAGGAAACAGGAGACAAAGCCCCACCCCTATGCTGCAATGAAAAACAAAGGGGAGAAGCCGGAATCGGAGATCAGAGAAGTGACTTTAGTCTGATCGCTTATTTTGACTTATGATTTTATCATTGTAACTGTTGGTTTTGATCACGTTTGTTGTTTATCTTCTGACTTACACTGTTTCTTGATTTTATTGGCTTGTCTCTGTGTAGCTATCAGTACTCTTTAGGGAATCTTTCTTACAAGTC
>NW_007246156.1:90469-106679 GCF_000164805.1 Carlito syrichta | reverse complement strand
AATGTTCAACCTCACTAACCATCAGGGAGATGCAAATCAAAACCACACTGAGATACCACCTAACCCCAGTTAGAATGGCAATCATCAACAACTCAAAAAATAACAGCTGCTGGAGAGGGTGTGGTGAAAAGGGAACACTTCTACACTGTTGTGGGAGTGTAAACTAGTGCAACCTCTGTGGAAAGTAGTGTGGCGATTCTTAAAAGCTCTAAATACCAACCTCCCATATGATCCCGCAATCCCCCTACTGGAAATATATCCTGAAGAACACAAATCACTCTATTAAAAAGATACCTGCACATGCATGTTTATCGCAGCATTGTTCACAATAGCAAGAACCTGGAAACAGTCATACTGCCCGTCAAAAGAGGACTGGATTAAAAAAAGTGGTACATATACACGATGGAATACTACAAAGCCATAAAAAAGAACAAAATCATGAATTTCGCAGCAACCTGGATGGAACTAGAGTCTATAATACTGAGTGACCTCTCACAGAAACAAAGATCTGAGTATCACATGTTCTCACTCATATAATGGACCTTAAACATCCAATGCAATACTATATGAAAATGACTGACCGTACTGGGAAACTATGGTGGGGGGAGGGAGATGGGATTAACAGTAGCAAATATCTGTCTGGGAACGGGGAAACATGCCATATCAACAGGGTACCTGAATGAAACGCAATTGTATACCTAACCCTTAACTGTACCCCACAACTTCACAATTTAAAAAAAAAAGCAAAAATATTTTGTGGTCTTAGTATTCCAAAATGTCTCTTAAACAGCACAAATCGCATTAATTATATGGGTGAAATGACAAATTAGATCATATTAAATTAACAGTTGGCTGTCACTAAAATACAGACTGATACACACACTGGGGTTAGGAGAGAGAGATGTTTGTAGTAAAAACAACACTTACTGATTACACAATAAAATATAGAATAAAATATAAACAACAACTTTTCAAGAAATTCTTCGAAAACCAGACATTTAAAAACTAATAAAATATCTGGAAAAATGTTAATGTTCTAAGTAACTGAAAATTCAGATAATACTTTTACCTGACATTATTGTAAACCAATCAGAAATCTAAAATCTAAATGTCAAAGAAGGACAACTTTTGGCAAGGACATGGATCAATGAGGAATCTCATACATTGTTGATGCATGTTAAAACTGGCAGAAACATTTTGGAAAACTGATTGGTAGTAGCCACATAAGCTGAACACATCTAAACCTACTAATCAACGATTCTACTCTTACGAATATTCCCTGATGAAATTTCTATATTTCACCAAAACACACTGAAGAATTTAAATATCAGCACTAGTGAAAATAGCTCCAAACTGAAGACCACCCACATACCCATTAATAGTAGAATGGAGCCGGGTTTGGTGGCTCAACCTGTAATCCTGTGCCTTGGGAGGCTGAGGTGAGTGTATTGCCTGAGCCCACGGGTTCAAGACCCACCTGGGCAACTTGGCGAGACCTCATCTCTACAATAAATCAAAAAAAAAATTAGCTGGGTATGGTAGTGCGCGCCTGTAATTCCAGCTACTCAGAAAGCTGAGGCGGAAGGATCGCCAGAGCCCAGCAGATCGAGGCTGCGGTGGACGGGAGCGGCCACTGCACTCCAGTCTGGGCTACAGAGTGAGACTCCAACTCAAAAAAAAAAAAAGTAGAATGACTCAATTTATTAATAGTCACACAATGGAATTCTATATAGCAATGCAAATAAATGCCAACAAAACACTCACACAAAACATATAAAAGAAGTAAAACATGAAATAATTATTGCTTTGTTATTCCATTTATGTAGGTTACAAAATACACAAAAATGATCTAATTCCTCAAATGTTAGAATACATATAAACCTATGTCCCAACAATTCCATTTCTACAATATACCTAAAAGAACTATCGCTTTAGGGGCAGTGTCTTAAAGGGGTTTCTGGGAGGCTGGCAATATTCTCTTTTCTGACCTAGATGTTCCATACAGTGGTGTGTTTTGTTTATGAAATTGCACTGAGTTGTGCACTCATAACCTGTATATGTTGTTTTAATTTTTTAAAAATTCATTTCACTAGAAATAATTAAGTTGAAAGAAGTATCTGGGGAAGTTTGTTCCTGTGAATGTGATTGACCTGCTGCTTGCATTTGTACAGGAGGAAACTTATGTAACCACAAGCCCAGATCATAAGCCCACACATGAAACAATGGAATAATGATTACACTGTATATTGTAAGTTGTGATTTTGTCATGAACTCAGTAGAACAGTATCCTAAAATGTTTTCTTTCCAGCAACGTTTTTGCTGCTCCACTTGACAACCATATACATAGGAAAAGTGACATTTGGCAGATTTTACATAGTCCAGCAGAGAAAAGTAGAAAAACAATATATCTGTGAGCTCTTATTTTAAGTCCTAACCACCTGGAGTTCTTAGGTTTATGAAGATAGCAAGGGACACTCAAGAGGAAGGTGGTGCTGATGGACTTACACTGCCTACCCTGTGAGGATAGAAAATAAGTTTCATTCAAAATATTTGAGAAAAGCTTCAACCTAAAATCTGTCATTGGCTTGAGGATAATTTTAAAGAGAATGGACAAAATGTTGCTATACTTAGGTGCTTGAGAGTCTAAGTTATGGACTTCAACCTGCATTCAGTGAATTAAAGGAAGATATAATGGCAAAGAAGAAATAAAATGCCCAGGAATCTAACTATACTCTGAGGTATCTGAGACATGTGGACCATTTTTATTGCCAAATATCTGAAGTTCATCTAACTAGTCCTCTCAGACTGATATCTTCTAAGCCAGAGAATCCTGCATGAGAATATGCAGGTGTGGACTACTTTTATCATATCAACGAAAATCTGGTATTCTCACTGAGAAAATTAGCAAAAGGTTTTATATTGTTAAGAGGTTTCCTAGAGTTAGATGTACAAATTTTAAAGAGCACTGAAAAATTACCTATTGAATAAAAAGTTCGACATTTGGGTGATGGATACATTTGAAGTCCAATCCCCACCAATATAAATAACAAGCATGTGCATATAACTCCATATCTAACAAAATCAAATAAATAAACTGTCATTTACAACAGCACCTAAATTATGAAATTTTATGATATAAAATTTTAATTGTTAAATATTTAAAAGATGTGCAAGTCCTGTAAACCAAAAACTACAAAATATTGCTGAGAGAAATTAAAGACCCAAATAAATGGACCTACAAAACAAAACTAAAATAATAAATAAACAACACAACTTATTCATCATTCCTATAGTGGAATCCGTATGACACTTTTTTTGTTTTTCATAGGGTACTCTGTAGGCCCTGGCATGATTATTTTTGTCAAGAAAAGGAGAATTTAGGCATAGAGGTTAAGTGATCTATTTAAATTCACACACTGGTTATGGGCAGTTGGGTTGAACCTGGTTAGGCTGATAGAAACATAGTGCCTAAATCACTGTACTCACTAAAAACCATGTCAGATATGGTTTTAAGTCATCTAGAAGCATATTTAATTTGTTCATATATATTTTCACTTCATTTTAATATTTGGTATATAATTTCAATTGTAATAAGTTTCCATCTGTGTATAAAGCTGTATTTTATGGGTCAATATCAAATATGAATAAAGATCCTAACAATTTATTAGAGATTCACATAAAATGTGGATGTACTTATTATGGTCTAATCCCACAGGAAACTGTCCCATTTCCAAGTTGGATTTGGTGAGTGAAAATTGGACTCATTATGAGTTTGGAAACAGAAATACATTTGCTGTCTTTGTAATACTAAAATGTCATGGCATTTATAAATTAGTAACTGAGCAATATCACTTTGTTCTCTAATTATGAAACACAAAAAGCTAATATGGATATAATAGTTGAGATGTAAACTTGATTTTTACTAATTTCAGGACAAATGTTTATCTATTTGCTATTACCTAAATTAAGTAAAACTATTAGTAATAAGGCAAAATTTGTAAAAGATATTAAAACACATGTAAATGGATTCTGAGGATTATAGACTGGTGCATTTTATAGGTTAGAATTGATGTTACATTATTATTAAACCTGGGAAAATAACAGAAGGTGCATTTGGTCTAAACAGTGGTTGTCTGTTATGCATAATTATGTTATCTTTTCCCTAATACTGCCTTATTAACATCAAGATGGAATAAGTTCACCATATTGTCAGGGCATAGACATTTTTAGTAGAAACACAGTTTCTCCAGTAAAGACCTCAGAAGTCAGAGTTAGATCCATAAACAAATTTAGATGCATTGTTTCTGCACAAGATTAGGTAGTAATTAATGTTTCACTGTAATCTTTATTGTAAACATAAAGGCCTTATATGCACACATAATTATACTGATAATTTAGTCTATAACTTACACAAGGCAATTTGAACAGTAGAGTGATTTTACTACTACAATCCTAGAGCACCTTGATAATCAGATTTCATTATTGCTTGGGTTTTTACTAACAATCATTCTTAGTTAAGGCTTTACCAATTTACAAGAGAGAACATTAAGAATTGCTGTAGGGTCTAGAATTCTTATTTTTTCTTAGCAGCTCAGCCCATAGCTAAGAAATTACTGCTCCTCCTTGTCTAGCTTTGCTGCTGAATGTTTCTATTCCAGAAGAGTCCCTTTTCAGATATGAACACTGAGACTTCTTTCCTTTCAAACATTTCATCTCACAATGAAATAAAAATACTCACTGGACTTCTTCCCCCTGCCAGGGTGGTGGGTTCCGTGTGAAGGGTCATGACAGCCAGTCTATGAGGGAGGGAGGCAGTTAGATAAAGGTTTGTGATTCTGTGACCTCACCTCCCTCCAGACCTGCAATTATCACTTCACCTATACTAGCAATGGCAGTGTAGGCTTGGGAGATGATAACATTTCTGAAAAACTTTTTCCTAGTTCATAATTACCAAAACCAATTACAAGTTTCTTGTACGTATCTTCAAAGAGAATGCTGGAGTGTTCGGGAGAGGCTCTTACTTTTTCATGATCCCTAAAGGCACACGGGGTCTAATGTGAAAAAAGCAGGAAATACTGAGGTCTGATCCATGAGGGATTTGAAGAGAGGTCTGTGTGTCTCACTGGGTCCCACGTTTCTGAGTTCGTCTACCCAGAGCAAGTTAGTTCTTAATTTTCAGATCCCTGAGCTGCACTGTTTTAACTACTCAGGAGATACAGGCAAATCAGAGAAAGTTCCTGAGAAGGATGCTAACGAGGTAACAGTAAAAGAAACAACGTGTCAATAATATTCATAGAAGTCATTGTATCCATTTGTACAATTAGATGCACATTAATTTGAAAATGATGATATGGAAATACTCTAGGAAAATTTACTTTACTAATACTGGTCTTGGTGGTAATAGAAATTCTAAACAGAAATCTATTTCTAGAAGAAAGCTGTATATAGCATTCTCTCATAAATAAAAGCACCAGCATCAGATGGTTTAACCGGCAGATTCCATCAATCTTTTAACCATCACATAAGCCAATGCTACCTTCTCGATTCAACAGTACTGACTGGTCCCCAGAATTATTGACAGTTATGTTTGCTGAGAAAAATAAACAGCATTCACCATTTAAGTCATTAATGAAGAAATATAAAGTTTAGTGGTCAAATCAAGCTTTTAGATTTGTAACAGACATCTACAATTGGAACAAAGTCCACTATACTTTTTTTTTTTGAGTTGGAGTCTCACTGTCGCCCAGACTGGAATGCAGTGGCTGCTCCCGGCCACCACAGCCTCGACCTGCTGGGCTGCGGCAATCCTTCTGCCTCAGCCTTCCAAGTTGCGGGAACTATAGGTCCGCGCTACCAAGCCCAGCTAGTTTTTGATTTATTGTAGAGATGAGGTCTCCCAAGTTGCCCAGGCGGGTCTCGAACCCGCGGGCTCAGGCAATCCACTCACCTCAGCCTTCCAAAACACGGGATTACAGGCTGAGCCACCGAGCCCAGCTCCACTATACTTCTGTGGGTTTTTTTTCCCTGTGGGTTTTGTTTTGTTTTGTTGGGTGGGGGTGGGGGGGGGTTGATTTAGTTTTTTGAGCCAGAATCTCATTCTGTCACCTAGGCTGGAGTGCAGTGGCATAATCCCAGCCACTACAGCCTTGACCTGCTGTGCTCAAGTGATTCTTCCACCACAGCCTTCCAAGTAGCTGGGATTACAGGTGTGCACCAATATGCCTAGCTAATATTTTGATTTGTTGTAGAGATGAGGTCTCGCTTTGTTGCCCAGGCTGGTCTTGAACTCCTGGACCCAAGCAATTCTCTTACCTTGGCTTTCCTAAGCACTGGGATTACAGGAATGGGCCACCGTGTCCAACCTGTGAGGACTTATAGCTTACACAAGAAAACTGTTAATTTTTCATCCCATCTGCAAGTTTGGAGGTACCCAAACCCACCCTCAGTTTTGATAACTTTCTGAAAGACACACAGATCCCTATGAGAGCTGTTGTTCTCAGTGGTACATTTTAATTCAAGGAAAGGATACAGATTAAAACCAGCTAAGGGAAGAGACATAAGCCACGGTTTAGAAGTACCAAATGCTGAGCTTCCAGTAGAGTTGTTTCTGTGGTGTCACGATGTGCTACTTTCTGAGCATCAATAAGAGATAATATTCATGAAGGTTATCAGCCAAGGAAGCTCACCCAAGTCTCGGTACTCAGAGATTTTGCTGGAACTCCATTGCGTCCCACCTGCTTGACTGCCTTTTACTGTTCAACTCTTTCGGAGGCTGACCTGGTACTTTGGGATCCAGAGCCCCCATGATAAGTCACATTCATAGACTGAGTGTTGAAGCCCCAGGCAAACAAAGACATTCCTTGCAGGTACAACATTTCAAGGGTTTGAAGATTTCCTCCTAGTAGCTAAAGGCAAATGCCACACATTACTTTGGGAAAGGGTCATTTTTCACTACACGGGTCACCTTCTGGGCTCTGCCCAAGGCCTTCTTATAGCATAATGATCATGTTCTTCTGGGCACCTATACTGAATGTCTGGTGAGTGCGCCTGGCATGTAGAGGAACCTGTGTAGAGAAGAGGTTGATTTAAAGAAACAGTGCATCCATCCTAGAAAGCTATTACATGCATTTTCCTATTAACTTAACTACTCATTTCCTTCCCTGACCTACCAAACATCACTTTGGGTTGACCTAATTCTTCACTACATACATGCTCTATTTCCAAGTTGAGAAATAGTCATACAGTTGACAGCACATACTCCTGTAAATGTTGATTGCATAAACTGGGACTTTGTTGTTTGTTAGTTTGTTTTCCCAACTAAATCAGAGCTGAGGAGCAAGGGGAAGAAGCACTCAGGAAACACAGCACCTGCCCTAGGAATTATCACCAAGTCCAGCTGCTGAAACAGCCTCCAGTGATCCTAAGAATAGTTTTACCCAGCAGTTGCTGAAACAACCTGCCAACTAGTTTTACCTACTTCCCTCACTTATCAATCAGAGCTTGCTAGCTCCCCTAAATTTCACTAGTGCCAATGAGCTTTGTTTCCAAACAATACTTAACATTTTTCTTTTTAATAAAACTCCCAAACTTTTCTTTGTTCTTATGATATATCAAAATCATCCCTGTGTGTGTGTATGCCCCAAATTGCAATTCTGTGTAATAAACATTCTCCAATAAAATGCTTTGCATGGAGATTCGTCTCTATTTTTTAATTTGACTTTGGCACTCCATACACAAACACACATGCACACACGTTAAATGTTTATGCACTTACATATATATAGCATATATATAAACATAAACATTATGCAAACTCACATATTTAAACACACTCAAATATATACAGTCATCCACCGCATAATGACATTTTTGTGACTGATAGACCACATTTATTATGGTGGGTTCATAAGATTATAATAGGAATGAAAAATTTCAGTGGCCAGGTGATTTATTCACATGTTCGTGTGATGCTGGTATAAACAAACCTACTGTGCCATTAATCATATAGAAATACAGCACATACAATAATACCGTATATAATACTTGAAAAGGAAAATAATTGACAATGTTATTGGTTTATGTATTTACTATTTACTATACCATGCATTTTAATCATTATTGTTGAGTGTACTCCTATTTATAACAAAAACATTGACTGTAAAACAGTGTCTAGTAGGTCCTTCAGGAGATTTTCCAGAAGAAAACATTGTTACCATAGCAGATTAGGGCTTCATGTGTGTTATTGATCCTGAAGACCATCCTTGGGACAAGATGTGGAGGTGGAAAACAGTGATATTGGTAATCCTGATCCGTGTAGGCCTAGGCTGGTGAAACTCTTTGTGTCCTAGTTTTTGACCAAAAAAAGGATTAAAAAAGTAAAATGTAACAAATTTTAAAATAAAAAAACTTATAGAATAGGAATATAAAAACAAAATATTCTTACAACTGTACATTATGTCTTTGTTTTAAGTTACATCTTATTTAAAAATGACAAAAATTAAAAAAATTAAAAATATTACAAGTTTAAAAAATATAGCTAGTTAAGGTAAATTTATTATTGAAAAAGAAATTTTAAAATACATTAAGTGTGGCCTAAGTGTGCAGTGTTAATAAAGACAGCAGCAGTGTACAATGGTGTCTTAGGCTTACACATTCACTCACCACTCACACACTGAATTATGCAGAAAGTCTAGCCCTGTAAGCTCCATTCGTTGTCAGTGGCCTATATAGGTATACCATTATTCATCTATCATACCATATTTTACTGTGCCTTTTCCATATTTAGGTGTTTAGAAGCACATGTATTTACCAATGTCTTCCAATTGCCTACAGTACTCAACACAGGAATATACAGTACAGATTTGTACCCTAAGAGCAATAGGCTATCTCATATCCTCTGGTGTGTCATAGGCTAGATCATCTAGGTTTGTGTAAATTCAATCTATGATGTTCACACAATAATGAAATTGTGCAAAATATAAGCAGGACATATATTTATCATTAAAGGGAGCATGACTGTATTTCCACGATCATTTCCATAATCACAAAATCAGTTACACATTTGCAAACTCTCAACCCATACCAGGTACTGACACTCAACTTCACACACATCCACAATGTACACACCAACACAATGCCACAATTCCACTCACCTTTACATAATTACTCTCAAAGTACTGTGGTGTATGTGTATCTCAGTAATTTGTTCCTATGTGAAAAAATGTGTGTATCTCCAAGCCTGGGAATGCCAGAAAAGGGATGGTCATGTCAACCCTTTGTACTCTACCCACACCAACCACAGAACACAAGGACAATAATTTACAAATGCAGCATTTCGATAATACAGTGATCTTTGTTGTTTGAGGTGGAGAATGTGTTAAGAAAGTGGAAGTGTGGAAGTTTGAGTGAAAGTGGGTGTGATACAGAGAGTTGGGTAAGAAAGAAGACAGGAGAGGGGTTTCAAGGGTTATATAGTTTATTACAGGGAAAGGATACAGATTAAAATCAGCCAAGAGAAGGATTGTAGAAGGCAGAATCAAGGAAAAGTACCAAATATTGAGTATTTGGTTTTCTTCTCTCCGTGGTGTCATAATGCATTAATTTCCCAGCATTGATATAAGACAAGAATCATGAATGTTGTCAGTCAGGGAAACTCACTCAAGCCTTCACACCCAGAGATTTTACTGGAGTGCCAACACACATTCTGTCTGTGTGACCAATTTTTTTTTTCCAATTCCCCCAGAGACTGACCTGGTACTTTGACAAAAATCCCCAGGCAAAGACACTTCTTTAGGCCATGTCATTCCAAATGTCTGGAGATCACCTCTTAGTCACTAATGAGAGTTTTCAGAGTCACGTTGGAAAGGGTTAATTTTTCACTACACAGGTCACCTCCAGGACTCTGCCTAAGACTCTCTTAGAGCATAAAGGTCATATTCATTTGGACACTTGCATTCACTGTAACATCTACAGGATGGACACAACAATGATATCATATGAGTATGCGAGGCACATAGAGGAGACTGTTTGGGGTAGGAATTGATTTATAGAAACAGTGAATTCATCCTAGAAAGTAATTCTTACGTTTTCCTACTTTGGTATTAACTTAATGTTCATGTCCTTACTTGACCTACAACATCACTTTTTGGATAGGGCTAATTCTTCACTACACACACTGTTTTTTAGCCAGGGATACAGTCATTTGTTTGACAGGACATACTCTTGTCAAAATTGATTGTGCGAGTTAGGCTAATTTTTTTTTTTTGAGTTGGAGTCTCACTCTGTCACCCAGACTGGAGCGCAGTGGCCACTCCCAGCCACCACAGCCTCGACCTGCTGGGCTCCAGTGATCCTTCCGCCTCAGTCTTCCAAGTAGCCGGAATTACAGGCATGTGCTGATTTTTTGATTTATTGTAGAGATGAGGTCTCGCTGCCCAGGCAGGTCTTGAACCCGCGGGCTCAGGCAATCCACTCACCTCACCCTCCCAAAGGCACAGGATTACAGACTGAGCCAAGTTAGGCTAATTTTTTCATACCCAATTAAATCAGAGTAAATAAGTAAGAAGAAAAAGCACTCAGGGCACTTAGCACTTGTTCCAAGCAACAAGTTCAGTGGCTGAAATAACCTACTCTAATCCTCAGTAGTCCAGTTTTACCTGGTACATGCTAAACCAATTTGCCAACTCTAAGACCACTTTTGCCTAGTGTTGTCACCATCCAGAGCTTGCCAGCTGCAAAACTTGGCTAGGGTCAATGATCTTTGTTTCATGATAAAACATAACATTTTTCTTTCTAATAAAACTCCCACTTTCTTTTGTTTCCGCATTATACCTAAACCAACCATATCTGTGTGTCTGTCCCAAGTTGCCATTCTGTTTCTATATATGTCCTTATATACCTTCTCAAATAAAATGGCTTGCATAGGGATTTCTACATTTTATTTGACTTTCATACTCCATACATACACACACACACACACACACACACACACAGACACACACACACACACACACACAATGCTTACTCACTCACATATATATGTATGCACACTCATATACTCAAAGGCAGTTAAATGTATTCAGTCATGCACTGGATAATGACATTTAGGTCAGGGGACCCCACATATGATGGTGGGTTCAAAAAATTATTATAGACCTGAAAAATTCCAATGGCCTAGTGATTCTGTAGACAATGTAACATTGTCATGCAAGGCATACTCATGTGGTGATTCTAATATAAGCAAACCTACTATGCTACCAGTCATATAATTGTATAGGACACATAATTATGTACAGTATATAAAACTTGATAATAGCATCATAATGACTATGCTACTAGCTTATTTAATTTACTTTACTAAATATTTATTTAATTTACTAAACATTTTATCATTATTTTTTAGTGTTTTCCTCCTTATAAAATATAAGGTTAGGGTCAGGGTTAGGGTTAGGGATAAGGTCAGGGTTAGGGTTAGGGTTAGGGTCAGGTTCAGGATCAGGATTATGACAGGCCATATATGTTTGTGTGAGTGCACTCTGTGATCATTACACAAGGATGAAATTGCCTGATGATATATTTCTCAGAATATACCTTTTTCATTAAAGGAGGCATGACAGTATTAAGATACAGTCATTTTCATAATGCAAAACCATGTCCTACAGGGTCTTCAGGAGGTATTTCAGAAAAAGACATTGTTATCATAGCCAATGACAGCTCCATGCATGTTTTTATCCCTGAAGACCTTCCAGTGGGACAAAACGTGGAGGTGGAAGACAGTGATATTGGTGATCCTGACCCTTCGTAGGCCTGTTTGTGTTTTGGTTTTGACCCAAAAAGTAAAAATAGAAAAAAATTAAAATTGAAAAAAATATTTTGTACAACTATATTTAAGCTAAATGTAAATAAAAATGCCAAAAGTTACAGAAATTAAAGATTAGGAATTTAAAAATACAGTAGGATAGGGTTAATTTATTCTTGAAGAATTAAATTTTAAAGTAAATTTAGTGTGGCCCGAGTGTGTGGTGTCAATAAAGCTTATAGTAGTGAACAGTAATCTCCTAGGCCTTCACATCTACTCACCACTCGCTCAGTGACTCAGGCAGAGCAACTTCCAGCCCTGCAAGCCTCATTCATTGTTAATGTCCTATATAAATGTACATTATTCATCTATTATAACATATTTTACTGTACCTGAAGTACAAATATCTACCTGTGTCTTTCAGTCGCCTACAATATTCAGCACAGGAGCATCCTGTAAAGGTTTGTAGCCTAAAAAAATACCTAAGAGCAGGATTCACATATCCTGAGTGTGAAATAGGCTTGACCATCTTTGTTTGTTCAAGTGTAGTCTATGATCCTCAAACAAGGATGAAATTGCCTCAGGATGCATTTCTTAGAACATATCTTTGTCGTTAAAGGAGGCATGCCTGTATTAAGACACAGTCATTTCCATAATCACACAGTCACACCTTCACAAATATTCAAGCATATACTATTTACAGGCACTCACTCACCTTTATGCACACTTGCAATACACAAACTAAACCAATGTCTCAGTTCCATTCACTTTTACATAATTACTTTCATAGTCACTCAGTAATTTACTCATATGTAAAAAACTGCAAATTTTCCAGCCTGTGAATTATAGCAAATGGGTGGTGATTTCGGCCCTTTATATTCTGTCTACACCTACCACTGCACACAAGGGCTATAATGTACAAATGTAGCACTTCCATAGTCTGTGATCTTTGTTATTAAAAGCTGGGAGTGCAATTAGAAAGTTGAAGTGTGTGGATGAATGATTGAGAGTGGGTGTGATAGAGTGGGGTAAGATAGAAGACACAAGAGGTTACTAGAGTTAAATGGGGTGCAGAGAGCCTGATGGGGTAGAAAGTGCAGAAGAAGAGTGCAGAGAGTCAAAATGCACACAGGATTAAAGGGTGTGTGGTGTCTAATGTGCACTGCAATGTTGAAGGGCGCAAGGGAACAGAGGTACAGCATGTTAGTTCTGGAGGGATAAGCAGAACAGCACTATTGGAAACAGAGTTTTATGGGAAGGGGGTACAAAGGCAAAAGGTGAGTAAAGGGCAGATGTGGGTATAAGGGTCAGGACAGTTAATGTTCACAGGGGTTATTGAACTCAGAGGGAGGAAAAATATATGTTTAAGATGTATATTTTCTTTTCCTAGAGAAACATAGTGCACTGGAAATTAGATTTCTAAAATTTCTGAACCCTTTATTACTCCTCTCCCCAGTGGTAAGTGGTGAAGGCTTTGTCGAAGATGAGTTGGTTGAGAAATTGAGGTTTTGCTTCTGGAATCTCAGTTCTATTCCATTAATCTATATGCCTGTTCCTATACCAGTATGAAGCTGTTTTGATGATTGTAGCTTTATAGTAAAGTTTGAAGTCTGGTAATGTGATACCACCTGCTTTGTTTTTTTTTTTTTTGTTTTTTTTTTTGCTGAGGATTGTTCTGGCTATTCTTGGACATTTGTGTTTCCATATGAATTCCTGGTTTTTTTTTTCTAGGTCTGAGACGAATCTTGCTGGTAATTTGATGGGTATTGCATTGAATGTGTAGATTGCCTTAGGTAAGATGGACATCTTCACAATGTTGATTCTTCCAATCCATGAGCATGGGATATTTTTCCACTTGTTTGTATCATCTTTGATTTATCTGAGAAGTGTTCTGTAGTCTTCATTGTAAAGGTCTTTCATGTCTCTGGTTAGGAAGATGCCAAGGTATTTCATTTTTTTGTGGCTATTGTGAATGGAATTGTGTTTTTTATTTGGGTTTCTGTTTGTTTATTATTGGTATAAAGAAATGCGATTGTCTTTTGCACATTTATTTTGTATCCTGAGACTTTGCCAAAGGCCTTTATCAGTGTAAGAAGGTTTTTGACAGATTCTCTTGGGTTTTCAAGGTACACAATCATATCACCTGCAAAGAGAGATAACTTGACTTCCTCTTTTTCTATTTGGATACCCCTGATTGCCTTCTCTTCTCTGATTGCTCGAGCCAGGACTTCCAATACTATGTTGAACAGGAGGGGTGAGAGTGGGCATCCTTGCCTTGTTCCAGTTTTCAGGGGAAATGGTTCCAATTTTAGTCCCTTTAAGAGTCCCTTTAAGGCTGTGGGTTTCTCGTAGGTGGCTTTTACTATTTTGAGGTATGTTCCCCAGATGCCTAGATGTTTGAGGGTTTTTATCAAGAAGGGTGCTGGATTTTATCAAAAGCTTTTTCTGCATCTAATGATATAATCATGTGGTATATGTTTTGACATTTGTTGATATATTTAATTACATTTATGGTTTTATGAATGTTGAACCAGCCTTGCATCCCAGGCATGAAGCCTAATTGGTCATGATGGATGATTTTTTAATATTTTTTATTAATCAATATTTTTTATTATGGTTTTGTGGGGTACAGTTAAAGGTTAGGTGTACAATTACGTTTCATTCAGGCACCCTGTTGATAAGAGGAGTTTTCCCATCCCCAGACAGATATTTGCTACTGTTAATCCCATCCCCCTCCCTCGCCATAGTTTTCCAGTACCGTCAGTCATTTTCTTATAGTATTACATTGGATGTTCAAGGTCCATTATATGAGTGAGAACATGTGATATTCGGATCTTTGTTTCTGTGAGAGGTCACTCAGTATTATAGACTCTAGTTCCATCCAGGTTGCTGCGAAATTCATGATTTTGTTCTTTTTTATGGCTGAATAGTATTCCATTGTGTATATGTACCACATTTTCTCTTTTGATGGGCAGCATGGTTGTTTCCAGGTTCTTGCTATTGTGAACAATGCTGCAATAAACATACGTGTGCAGGTATCCTTTTTATAGAGTGATTTGTGTTCTTCAGGGTATATTCCCAGTAGGGGGATTGCAGGATCATATGGAAGGTCAATTTTTTGAGCTTTTAGGAATCGCCACACTGCTTTCCACAGAGGTTGCACTAGTTTACACTCCCACCAACAGTGTAGAAGTGTTCCCTTTTCACCACACCCTCTCCACCAGTTGTTATTTTTTGAGTTGTTAATAATTGCCATTCTGACTGGAGTTAGGTGGTATCTCAGTGTGGTTTTGATTTGCATCTCCCTGATGATTAGTGAGGTTGAGCATTTCTTCATGTGTTTGTTGGCTGCTCGGATGTCTTCTTTTGTGAAGTGTCTGTTCATATCTTTTGCCCATTTTATAATGGGGTTGTTTGTTTTCTTCTTTTCAGTACGTTTCAGTTCCTTGTAGATCCAGGATGTTAAGCCTTTGTCAGACCTAGAGTTGGCAAATACTTTTTCCCAGTCTGTAGGCTGTCTCCCTGCTCTCTTGATGGTTTATTTGGCTTTGCAGAAGCTTGTCAGTTTAATAAGGTCCCACTTGTCTATTTTCTCTCTTATGACCTGTGGGTTTCAGGTTTTGTACAGGAATTAGATGCCAGTTCCGATTTCCATGAGAGTATTTCCTTCCTTTTCTAAGGTTCTTATGGTTTGAGGTTTTACATTTAGGTCTCTGATCCATTTGGAGTTAACCTTTGTGCATGGGGATAGATAGGGGTCCTGTTTCAATCTTCTGCATGTGGTCAGCCAGTTTTCCCAGCACCATTTACTGAATAGGTTCTCCTCTCCCCAGTGGTGGGTGGTGGGGGCTTTGTCAAAGATGAGTTGGTTGAGAAATTGAGGTTTTGCTTCTGGAATCTCAATTCTGTTCCATTGATCCATGTGCCTGTTCCTGTACCAATACCAAGCTGTTTTGATGATTGTAGCTTTATAGTAAAGTTTGAAGTCTGGTATTGTGATACCACCTGCTTTGGTTTTTTTGCTGAGGATTGTTCTGTCTATTCTTGGATGTTTGTGTTTCATATGAATTCCTGTGTTGTTTTTTCTAGGTCTGAGAAGAATGTTGTTGGTAATGTAATGGGTATTGCATTGAATTTGTAGATTGCCTTAGGTAAGATGGACATCTTCACAATGCTGATTCTTCCAATCCATGAACATGGGATATTTTTCCACTTGTTCATGTCAGCTTTGGTTTCTTTGAGTAGTGTTTTGTAATTTTCATTGTAAAGGTCTTTCACGTCTCTGGTCAGGAAGATGCCAGGGTATTTCATTTTTCTTGTGGCTATTGTGAATGGAATTGTGTTTTTTATTTGGGTTTCTGTTTGTTTATTTTTGGTGTAGAGAAATGCAATTGTCTTTTGTACATTTATTTT
>NW_007246156.1:85898-90449 GCF_000164805.1 Carlito syrichta | reverse complement strand
TTTTTATCAAGAAGGGGTGCTGGATTTTATCAAAAGCTTTTTCTGCATCTAGTGATATGATCATGTGGTTTTTGTTTGACATCTGTTGATGTATTTAATTACATTATGGTTTTACCAAGCTGTTTTGATGATGTAGCTTTATAGTAAAGTTTGAAGTCTGGTATTGTGATGATGGATGATTTTTGAGATGTATTGTTGAATCCAGTTTGCTAGGATCTTGTTGACAATTTTAGCATCTACGTTCACCAAAGATATTGGCCTGTAGCTCTCTTTCTTTGTTGGATCTTTACCTGGTTTGGGTATCAATGTGATGTTGGCTTTGTAAAATGATTTGGGGAGAGTTCCATCTTTCTCAATCACCTGGAATACTTTCAGTAGGATTGATATCAGCTCCTCCTTAAATGTCTTGTAGAATTCTGCTGGAAAGTCATCTGGAGCAGGGCTTTTTTTTGTATGTAGCTTTCTTATTACGTAGTCAATTTCCTTGATTGTTATTGGTCTATTTAGGGTCTCAATTTCTTCTTGTTTCAACCTAGGTAGGTTGTGTGATGTCAGAAAGTTCTCCATTTCCTTAAGATTTTCAAGTTTGTTTCCATACAAGTGTACGTAGTAGTTTCTAATGATCTTTTGTATTCCTTCAGGGTTAGATGTGACTTCATCTTTTGTGTTTCCGATTGTGCTTATTTGGGTTTTTTTCTCTCTTTTTCTAGGTCAGTCTAGCTAGGGGACCATCGATCTTATTTATGCTTTTGAAGAATCAGCTTTTTGTTTCATTGATTTTTGTATTATCTTTTTGTCTTCTATGTCCTGGATTTGGGCTTTTATTTTGGTGATCTGGATTCTTCAGCTGAAATTAGGGTTTTTGTGGTCTTGCTTTTCCAGCTTCTGCTGAAATTAGGGTTTTTGTGGTCTGGCTTGTTAGGCTGTTAGTTTGTGATCCTTGCATTTTCTTCATGTGCATTGGTAGGGATATAAATTCCCCTTTTTCTGCAGCTTTCATGGCATCCCAGAGATTTTGGTAAGATGTTTCTTATTTTCATTTGTTTCCAGATATCTTTTGATCTCTGTTTTGATTTCATCATTGAACCAGGAGTTATTTAGCATTATGCTGTTTAGTGTCCATTTCTTTGTGGGTTTTGGGGGGATCTTGTTGGTGTTAATGATTATTTTTATTCCACTGTGATCTGAGAAGTTGCATGGTAGAATTTTGGTCCTTTTAAATTTACTTATGCTTGATTTGGGGCCAATTATGTGATCGATCTTAGAATACGTTCCATGCAGTGATGAGTAAAATGTGTATTCTGTGGTCTTTGGATGGAGTGTTCTGTAGGTTTCAATTAAGTCAATTTGGTCAAGAGTTACATTGAGGTTCCAGATCTCATTGCTGATTTTTTTTTCCTGATGATCTGTCTAGGGTTGTGAGTGGGGTATTAAAGTCCCCAATTATGATGGTGTTAGAGTCAATATCTTTCTTTAGTGTTTCTAAAAGTTGCTTTATGAAAATTGGCGCACCTATGTTGGGTGCATATATGCTTAGGATAGATATTTCTTGTTGATGCAGTGAACCTTTTATCATTATGTAGTGGCCCTCTGTATCTTTTTAAATTTTTGATAGCTTGAATGGTATTTTGTTTGAAATTAGGATCACGACTCCTTCTTTCTTTTGTGTTCCATTCGCCTGAAAATTTGTTTCCCATCCTCTTACTTTGAGCCTGTGCATGTCCTTTCTAGTGAGATGGGTCTCTTGAAGGCAGTATATTGTTTCCTTGTGATATTTTATCCATTTTGCCATTTTATGTCTTTTCAGTGGTGCATTTAGTCCATTCACATTCAGACTAATTATTGAAATGTGAGAGTCCATCCCTATCATAGAGTTCTTATAGAGTTGTTATTCTTCCACTTGGTTTTTTTGGTCTTTCTTTTGGTTTTGGTTTTGGTTCATGTGTATTTCATTCTTCTTCCTGTACTCTTGTAAAGAATTTTGTTCTTTTTTCCTTTTCTTCTGTGTTTAGTACTTTCTGAAGTGTTTCATGTGGAGGTGGTTTGGTGGCAGCGTAAGTTCTTAGGGATTGGATATCTGGGAAAGATTTTTTTCTCCCTTGTTGATGAAACTTAGCTTGGCCAGGTTGGTTATTCTTGGTTGAAATTCTTTACCTTTTAGGACTTTGAAGATAGGGCTCCAAGCTCTGTTAGCCTGCAGGGTTTCTGTAGATAAATCTGCTGCTATTCAAATTGGTCTTCCATGGTAGGTGATCTGGCCTTTTTCTCTTGCTGCCTTTAGGATTTTTTCTTTTATGCCTACTTTGCTTAGGCAAATTATTATGTGTCTAGGAATAGGTCTTCTCATTTGTTGTCTTGCAGGGGTTCTCTGAATCTCTTGTGTTTGAATTTTTGCATCATTAATTAGATAAAAGAATGTTTTCTTGAATGAGCTCATGGAAAGTTTGTTCCAGTATGGTCTCTGTCTCTCTTTCTGCCCCAGGAAGGTCAATTACTCTTAGGTTTGGTCTCTTGAAGTAATTGCTCATCTCTTGAAGGTTTTGTTCTATCTTTTTGCACTCATTTTCTTTGTTTTTAAGAGTTTGGATTAGTTCTATATTTTGGTCCTCAAGCTCTGAGATTCTTTCTTCTGCTTGGGTAATTCTACTTTCCATGCTTATCATCTTGTTATTTATTTCATTCACAGTATTCTTTATTACTGTTATCTCAGATATCAGCTCCTTCCTAGTTTCTTCCTGTGTCTCCTCAATTCTTTTTAATCTCTCAATTAATGTCTTGATATGTAGGTTTGTAGTTTGAGACCCTTTATTCTGGGGGCTCTTCATTGTTTGCATTCCGAAGTCAGTTTTCTCAGTGTCTGCCCTTCCGGGAGTCTGGGAGAGACCCATACTCTTCTTTTGGTTTTTCTTCATTTGTGTAGATTTCTCTCTCTCCCCCTTTCCCTCCCTTTCTTTAATTCTGTTATTGGGGGAAGGTGAGGTTGCTTTTGTTTTACTTCTGCAATATCCTGTTCTTCCTTATGAGGGTCTTCTGGCTTTGTTCACTTTTTAGGTTGGAGTGTGAGCTGCGGGCTGTACTTTTTGCAGTTTTGAGTTTTAATTGAGGGGGAAGCTGTGGTACAGAAAGTATATGCTGATTCTAGCATCCACCAACAGGTGTATGAGCACACTGCAACCTATTTTCCTCTGCCTTATAATCTGTCCATGCAGCAGTATGTAGGCTTGGTCCCTAGATTAAAAGGTGGTATAAAAGAGGGAAATAATGGAGGAAGAGGGCTCAATAGGAAGTTAGAAAGAGAGAAGAGCGAGAGGGAAAACAGACATACATACCAACTATCAGGTGTAAAGAGACACAAGGCCGGAGAGAAGTGAAAAAAGATTCGTGAGAAAGATTCCCTAAAGAATACTGATAGCTACACAGAGACAGACCAATAAAATCATGAAACAGTGTAAGTCAGAAAGCAACCAACAAAAGTGATCAAAACAGTCAAAATAATAAAATCTAAAGTCAAAATAAGAGATCAGACTAAAGTCACTTCAACTCTGATCTCTGGCCTCTCCCCTTTGGTTTTTGTTGCAGGCAGCTAGATTTACTCACAGATTGGGGTTTTTTAGCCTGCTGCCTAGGAGTTGCTTTTGTCTGATTCAGCATAGGGGTGGGGCTTTGTCTCCTGTTTAGCAACATTACCTTAGGAATTGAGGTGGGGGTTGTTGATAGGTGGGCGGGGCAATGGAAATCTCTGCCTGGAGAATGGCTGAGGCAGTTTCACTTTCACATTTCCGTTTCTCTCCGCTTGTCTGGGTCCCCAAGCTTAGGGTCATGTGCTGAGTGCCTCAGCCAGGGTGGGCCCAGAGCTCCAGAGCTCCAAACCTCCAAAGGACAGGCAGTGAGTGGCAAGAGTGGCCCTGGGCCACCCACAGGGTACTTCAGCTGGGAATGGGACCGGTTTCTCTGAGGGGCGGGTGCCCAGAGCCTCCCTGAGTGACCGGTGGCTTGGTGCTGGGTGCTGGGAGAGAGATGATGTAACCAGGGAGGGAGCTGACTCCCGAGACTTCCACACAGGTGGGAGTCATGTATGGTGGAACAGCAGCAGCAGGGGGCTGCAATATCCGGACCTGTATGTAACTGAAGGTCCCAGGGCCTTGTACCAGCATGGCTGGTGGTGGGCTGGGGGATGGGAGAAGAAAAGTAAGAGTCTTTTTGGAACTCACATTTGGAGAATTTCACAAGGCCCCCTATGCCATCGCCATCTTACTGGAACCTCCCGCTACCAGTATTCAGGGAATTTTGTTTGTGTGTTTTTTTCACTTCTCTCTGGACTTTTGTCTCTTTTTCACCTGTTAGTTGGTATGTATATCTGTTTTCCCTCTCAGTCCTCTCTCTTTCTAACTTCCTATTGACTCCCCCCTTCCTCCATTATTATCCTCTTTTGTACCTCCTTTTGTTCCAGGGACAAAACCTACATACTGCTGCACAGACAGATACTAAGGTAGTGGGAAATAGGTTCCAGTGGGCTCATACACTGGTTGGTGGATGCTGGAATCAGCATAT
>NW_007246156.1:85111-85390 GCF_000164805.1 Carlito syrichta | reverse complement strand
AAGAAGAGTATGGGTCTCTCCCAGACACCTGGGAGGGCAGACACTGAGAAACCTGACTTCGAAATGCAAACAATAAAGAGACCCCAGAATGACTGGTCTCAAGCCACAAACCTAGATATCAAGACATTAATAGAGAGATTAAAAAGATTGAGGAGAGGCAAGAAGAAACTAGGAAGGAGGTTATATCTGAGATAACAGTAATAAAGAATACTGTGAATGAAATAAATAACAAAATGATAAGCATGGAAAGCAGAATTACCCAAGCAGAAGAAAGAATCT
>NW_007246156.1:84301-85091 GCF_000164805.1 Carlito syrichta | reverse complement strand
CCAGATCACCTACCATGGAAGACCAATTCGAATAGCAGCAGATTTATCTACAGAAACCCTGCAGGCTAACAGAGCTTGGAGCCCTATCTTCAAAGTCCTAAAAGATAAACAATTCCAACCAAGAATAACCTACACAGCCAAGTTAAGTTTCATCAGCGAAGGAGAGAAAATGTTTCCCAGATATCCAATCCCTAAGAACTTATGCTGCCACCAGACTACCTCTACATAAAACACTTAAGAAAGTACTAAACACAGAAGGAAAGGAAAAAAAGAACAACGTTCTTCACAGGAGTACATAAAAAAGAATGAAATACACATGAACCAACCCCAAAACCAAAAGAAAGACCAAAAAACAAGTGGAAGAACAACAACTCTATAAGAACTCTATGATAGGGATGAACTCTCACATTTCAATAATTATCCTGAATGTGAATGGACTAAATGCACCACTGAAAAGACATAGAATGGCAAAATGGATAAAATACACCAGGCAACAATATACTGCCTTCAAGAGTCCCATCTCTCTAGAAAGGACACATGAAGACTCAAAATAAGAGAATGGGAAACAAATTTTCAGGCTAATGGAACACAAAAGAAAGGAGGAGTCAGTATCCTAACTTCAGACAAAATACCATTTAAGCTATCAAAAATTTAAAAAGATACAGAGGGCCACTACATAATGATAAAAGGTTCATTCCATCAAAAAGAAATATCTATCCTAAGCATATATGCACCCAACATAGGAGCACCAACTTTCATAAAGCAGCTTCTAGGAAAACTAAAGAAAGAT
>NW_007246156.1:76279-83765 GCF_000164805.1 Carlito syrichta | reverse complement strand
CACAAATTAACAGCCTAATAAACCACCTAAGGAAGTTGGAAAGGCAAGACCACAAAAACCCTAATTTCAGCAGAAGAATCGCGATCACCAAAATAAAAACCCAAATCCAGGACATAGAAGACAAAAAGATAACACAAAAAAATCAATGAAACAAAAAGCTGGTTCTTCGAAAGGAAAAACAAGATCGATGTTTCTGTAGCCAGACTGACCTAGAAAAAGAGAGAAAAAACCCAAATAAGCACAATCGGAAACACAAAAGATGAAGTCACATCTGACCCTGAAGAAATACAAAAGATCATTAGAGACTACTATGTACACTTGTATGAAAACTAACTTTGAAACCTTAAGGCAATGGAGGACTTTCTGTCACCACACAACCTGCCTAGGTGAAAACAAGAAGAAATTGAGACCCTAAATAGACCTATAACAATCGAGGAAATTGACTACATAATAAGAAAACTACCTACCAAAAAAAGCCCTGGACCAGATGGCTTCCCAGCAGAATTCTACAAGACATTTAAGGAGGAGCTGATACCAATCCTACTGAAGGTATTCCAGGTGATTGAGAAAGATGGAACTCTCCTCAAATCATTTTATGAAGCTAACATCACATTGATACCGACGCCAGTAAAGATCCAACAAAGAAAAAGAACTACAGACCAATATCTTTGAGGAACATAGATGCTAAAATTCTCAACAAGATCCTAGCAAACCGGATTCAACAACACATCTCAAAAAACATACATCATGACCAAGTAAGCTTCATACCTGGGATGCAAGGTTGGTTCAACATTCGTAAAACCATAAATGTAATTAAATGCATTAACAGATGTCAAAACAAAACCCCATGATTATATCACTAGATGCAGAAAAAGCTTTTGATAAAATCCAGCACCCCTTCTTGATAAAAACCGAACATCTAGGCATCTGGGGAGCATACCTCAAAATAGTAAAAGCCATCTACGAGAAACTCACAGCCAGCATACTCCTAAATGGACAAAAATTGGAACCATTTCCCCTGAAAACTGGAACAAGAGAAGGATGCTTACTCTCACCCCTCCTATTCAATATAGTATTGGAAGTCCTGGCTAGAGCAATCAGAGATGAGAAGGCAATCAGGGGTATCCAAATAGGCAAAGAGGAATCAAGTTATCTCTCTTTGCAGATGACATGAATGTGTACCTTGAAAATCCAAGAGAATCTGTCAAAAACCTCCTTACACTGATAAAGGCCTTTGACACAGTCTCTGAATATAAAATAAATGTGCAAAAGACAATCACATTTCTTTACACCAATAATAAACAAACAGAAACCCAAATAAAAAGCACAATTCCATTAACAAGAGCCACAAAAAAAAAAAAATGATATACCTTGGCAACTTCCTAACCAGAGACGTGAAAGACCTTTACAATGAAAACTACAAAACACTGCTCAAAGAAATCAAAGATGACACAAACAAGTGGAAAAATATCCCATGCTCATGGATTGCAAGAATCAATATTGTGAAGATGTCCATCCTACCTAAGGCAATCTACAGATTTAATGCAATACCCATCAAATAACCAGCAACATTCTTCTCAGACTTACAAAAGTCAACATAGGAATTCATATGGAAACACAAACGACCAAGAATAGCCAGAACAATCTTCAGCAAAAAAAAAAAAAAACCAAAGAACAGGTGGTTTCACATTACCAGACTTCAAACTTTACTGTAAAGCTACAATCATCACAACTACTTAGTATTGGTAAAGAAACAGGCATATAGATCAATGGAATAGAATTGAGATCCCAGAAGCAAAACCTCAATTTCTCAACCAACTCATCTTCGACAAAGCCTCCACCACCTACCACTGGGGAGAGGAGAAACTATTCAGTAAATGGTGCTGGGAAAACTGGCTGACCACATGCAGAAGATTGAAACAGGACCCTTATCTATCCCCATACACAAAAATTAACTCCAGAGACCTAAATGGAAAACCTCAAATCATAAGAACCTTAGAAAATGAAGGACATACCCTCATGGAAGTTGGAACTGGCATCCAATTCCTGAACAAAACCTGAAACCTACAGGCCATAAGAGATAAGATAGACAAGTGGGACCTCATTAAACTAACAAACTTCTGCAAAGCCAAGGAAACCATCAAGAGAGCAGAGAAACAGTCTACAGACTGGGAAAAAGTATTTGCCATCTCCAGGTCTGACAAAGGCTTAATATCTTGGATCTTCAAGGAACTCAAACATGCTGAAAGAGAAAAACAAACAACCCCATTATAAAATGGGCAAAAGATATGAACAGACATTTCTCAAAGGAAGACATCCATTTCTCAAAGGAACAGACACATGAAGAAATGTTCAACCTCACTAATCATCAGGGAGATGCAAATCAAAATCACACTGAGATACCACCTAACTCCATTCAGAATGGCAATTATCAATAACTCAAAAAATAACAGTTGCTGGAAATGGTATGGCAATAAGGTAACTCTTCTACACTGTTGGTGGGAGTGTAAACTAGTGCAACCTCTGTGGAAAGCAGTGTGGCAATTCCTAAAAGCTCTAAATATCAACCTTCCATATGACCCTGCAAGCCCCCTACTGGGAATATACCCCGAAGAACTCAAATCACTCTATAAAAAAGATACTGCACACGCATGTTTATCGCAGCATTGTTCACAATAGCAAGAACATGGAAGCAACCATGCTGTCCATCAAAAGAGGACTGGATTAAAAAATGTGGTACACCTACACTATGGAATACTACTACGCAGCCATAATAAAGAACAAAATCATGAATTTTGCAGCAACCTTGACAGAACTAGAGTCTATAATACTGAGTGACCTCTCACAGAAACAAAGATCTGAGTATCACATGTTCTCACTCATATAGTGGACCTTGATCATTCAACATATTACCATAAGAAAATGACTGACAGTGGTGGGAAACTCTGGGTGGGGAGGAGAAGGGAGTTGGGATTAATGGTAGTAAATATCTGTCTGGGGATGGGGAGACACCTCTTATCAACAAGGGTGCCTGAATGAAGCATATTTGTATACCTAACTCTTAAGTGTACCCCACAATATTAAAATAAAAATATTGATTATTAAAAATAAGAAATATCTAAAAATTACAGAATTCATATACCAGTACTAATCATGATAGTCCCAAGTTGAAGACCACCTACCTGCTCATATAAAATCAAATGACTGAAGTAATTGTTTGGTATTAACAGAGTGGAAATTTGTGCAGCAATGCAAATGAACGCCAAAAATATAGTCACAAAACATATGTAACTTAAAAAGCAAAATATCAAAGAGTTCTTGCTGTGTGAGTTAATTGATATAAGGTATAAAACGAATAATTATGAAGTCTCTTAAATGTTAGAAAAGATGTACATCTATGTCTCAAAAACCTTCTCAAATGTGTGCAAGAAAACTATACTTTTAAGGGGGGAGACCTAGGGAAATGCAAGGGAGGTACTTGGGGGCTGAAGAGATTCTGTTTTCTTTACCTAGGTTTTACATACAATGGAATTTTTTTCTGTGAAATTCCACTGAGTTACATACTTATAAATTGCATATGTTACATTAATTGTAAAATTTCATCTTAAAAAATTTGAAGAAGTAGCTGGGGAAAAGATTGTTCCTGTGCATGTGTCTGACCTGCTGCTTGTGTATGTATAGGATGAGCTTATGTAGCCAAAGGCACAAACATGAGGACTGACAAGAAACACCAGGGAAAAAGAATAGTGCTGCATATTATGGGTTGTAATTTTGTCATGAAACTCAGCAGGCAAAATCCGAAATCTTTTTTGCATATGCAATTATTTTACTTTGTTTTACAATCACATACAAAACAAAAAATAATACTCAGCAATATTACAGAATCCTGCAGAGGAAAATGGAAAACCCAGCATACATGAGAGCTCTTATTTTAAGCTGTACCCACCTAAGGTTATTTAGGCTTACTGAAATGTCCGGAGACAGTCAAGAGGAAGATGATTCCAGTGGACATTACATATACCTCTGTCAGGATAGAAAACAAATAGGCATTTAAAATCTTTGAAGAAACACTGCAATCTAAAAGTTGCTATGGACTTGGGGATGCTGTTAAAGAGAACAACTAGAGTGGCTATAATCAGGTGCTTGAGAATTAAATATAGGAACCCCAATCTGCTCTAGTGCAGTATTGGGACAAATAATGTTAAGAAGAGATAAAATGCCCAGTATTGTACCTCCAGAGTGAGAGATGTGAATTATCTCTATTGCCAAATGCCAGGAGATCATTCTGCCAGTTCTCACTGAAAGATATTATCAGAATCAGAATCAAGCATGGGGACATGCAGTCTAGGCTCCATTACATCAATGAAATGCAATGTTGCCTCTGAGAAATACTTTCTTATGGTTTTATTTTGTTTTGAGGCTTCCCACAGTTGAATCGACATACTTTAAATAATACTTACAACATTTAATTACTGCAATTGTACTGTATTTATTGTACTTTTTAAATTTCATAAATACGTGATGTGGGCATTGGCATGACTTTCATTGTCAAGACATAGAGACCTTAATAACAGAGAAGTTATATGATCTGTCTAAATTCACGTACCAGGTAAGGGCAGAGTAGAGACTTGAACCTGGCTTGGCTGGGGAGAAAAACATTGCCTGAAACATCGTGCTACACTAACAAACAATATCAGCTGCATTTTTCAAGTATTCTGAACGTGTATTAAGTTTATTTTAATAACTTGCCTTTTATCTTATGTTGTTGGTATTTGAAAGCATAATAGTGATTTCAAAAAGTTTCCATTTTGGTGTAAAACACTACTTTATAATCAATATTAAAAATGCTTCAGAGATTTTTTTACCTGTTTTCTTTACTTTTAATTTTTGTTTTAGATTCAGAGCATACACATGCATATTCATTACATGAACACATTGTGTAGTGGTGGAGATTGGGTCTCAGGTGTCTCATTCCCCAGATTCGAACATTATCTCCAGAGAACATTATCTCCAGAGGTAGTTTTTGAAAACTACCCTCTTCCTATTTAGTGTCCCCGGTGTCTGTTATTTCCATCCTTGTGACTATTTATCCCCTACATATGAGTGAACACATGTGATGTTTGGTTTTCTGCTTCTGAGTCAGTTTACTTAGTATAATGATCTCCAAGTGCGTTGGTGGTATAGTGGTGAGCATTGCTGTCTTTCAACAGATCTTAATCAAATGTAGTGATTTCACTTCATACGGCTATAGAAAACGGCCCCATGGGCAACTTGAATTTAATGAATGTGAGCTTGACTTGATATTAAGTCAAGTCAAACTTAATATCGGAAGCAGGGAGATTAATTTGCTGTCTATCTGGGGACAAAAAATATAGCAATATCCATCAAAAAATTACTGTGTCCCTAAACTATGAAACATGAAACACTAATATGTAGTAAAATAGTATAGGCTAGAAGCTAACTTATTCCTAATTTCAGGCTAAATGCTTATATATTTCTAATACCTTGATTTATTGCAACTATTAGTAATAATATGAGATTGGTGAGTGATATTAAAGTACAAGAGAGTAATGTAAAGTCTGAGAAGAAAAGCTGTGTGTAGTGAATACTTAAATAGCAGAAAATTATGTCATGAACTTAAGACTGATGTTAGAATACTGTTAAGTCAGAGGGAATACCAAAAGATACATTTGGTCCTGACAACTGTTGTCTATTATTCATAATCATGTTACCTTACCTTTAATGTGTTCCTAACTTCAAGGGGAAATGCAATCATCCTATAATCATTAGCCCACAGATGTTTGAATAGAGATACAATTACTGCCTCCACTAAGTGGGTCGCAAACTCAGATTGACAAAATAATTTTTTTTAGTTTCAGAAACAAATTCAGACCATGGTTTTTGCAAAGGATTAAGAAATTATTACAAGAATGTTGACATTTTAAACACATCTATAATACTGAACATTCAATCTATAATTTGTAAAAGGTAATGTGAACAGCATATTTAATTATTATACAACTTATGCATCTTCAAAATGAGATATCAGATGTCATTTTCACTTGAATTAGTCACCAATAATAATTGTTAGTGAGAGTTTTATTAAATTAATCTAGGGGCTGTCAGAGATTGACATAGGGTCCCAGACTCTTGCCTTTTTACTTTCTCAGTTCATAGCTAAGAAATTATTCCTCCTCCTTGACTAGCTTTGCTGCTGGATCTGTTTCTAACCTCTAAGATTCCTTTTCTAGACATGAGCCTTTACTCAGAGTTCAGCCTCCCTTTCAAAACATCAACACTTTTCTCACAGACTCCACATCTCAGAATGAAATAGAAAATACGAACCTTAGGGCAGTGTCGCTCACCTGTAGTCCCACTAATAGATGACTGAGGCAAGAAGATTGCTTGAGTCCTGGAATGTGAGCTACAGTGAGAGTTACAGTGAGTTACAGTCTGAGAGACAAAGAAAGATCCTGTTTCAAGAAAAACAGAGAAATAAAAACTCTCATTTCTGCCCGTGGTATGTGTTTAGTGTAAAGATCATGTCAGCCAGTAAGTGAGCAATGGAGCCAGCTGTACCCTCACATATAGATTTTTGATGTTGTGACCTCACCTCCCCTCAGAATGCAATTCTCTTCTCACCTATGCTAGCAATGACAGTGCAGGTTTGGGGAGACCATTTCTGAAAAACATTATACCAGTTGCTAATTACAAATACCAATTACACGTTTCTTGTAAGCATCCTCGAAGAGACTGTTGAAGTTCTAGGGAGAGGCTGCAAATGTTTTCAAGATTCCTGTAGGCACACAGGGTCTCATATGGAAGGAGCAGGACATATTGAGGTCTGATCCATGAGGAACTTGCAGAGAGGTTTGTGTGTCTCACTGGGTTCCAGGCTTCCCTGAGTCCTTTTACCCAAAACTAAGTTAATTATTTCTTTTATACCCCTAAGCTGCACCATTTTAAAGCATTTCTCAGATTAAAAACTCAGATAACAATCCAAACAGGCTATTTAATGAGATAAGAGCAAAAGCAGTAACATGATGTCAATAATTTACATGAGAAATTATTGGACTGATTTGTACAATTAAAAGCCAATTGATTAGGAAATGAAAATATGGAAATATTATAGGAAAAGGAACTCTACCAATATTGACTCTAACAGTGATAGAAAGTCTAAATAGTCATTATCCTTAAGAGGAAAAAGGATGTTGGAACTGGCATCCAATTCCTGAACAAAACTCAAAACGCACAGGCCGTGAGAGTTAAGATACACAAGTTGGACCTCATAAAACTGACAAGCTTCTGCAAAGCCAAAGAAACCATCAAGAGAGCAGGGAGACAGCCCACAGACTGGGGAAAAGAATTTGCCAGCTCTAGGTCTGACAAAGACTTAACATCTTGGATCTACAAGGAACTCAAATGTGCTGAAAAGAAAAAAACAAACAACCCCATTATAAAGTGGGCAAAAGATATGAGCAGACAG
>NW_007246156.1:13162-75882 GCF_000164805.1 Carlito syrichta | reverse complement strand
TAAGAAAAGGATTGACAGTGGTGGGAAACTATGGGGGGGAGGGAGGGGAAGAGAGGTGGGGTTATCGGTAGTCAATATCTGTCTGGGGATGGGGAGACACCCCTTATCGACAAGGGTGTCTGAACGATGCATATTTGTATACCTAACCCCTAACTGTACCCCATAATTTTAAAATAAAAAATATTGATTAAAAAAATTCTCTTACTAACAGAAGCACCAGCATGAGATGATTAACTTGCAGAATCTACCATTCTTCTATTACAGAAGCCAATGCTACCTTCTCAATATAACAGCATTGAATGGTGGCCAGAATTATTGATATTTATTATTTTGAAAAATAAGGAACATGCGCTGTTTATGCATTTAGTAAGTATGCAATAAACAGTCAAATCAATGTGGACTCTGTAAGTGACAAATGCACAATTGCAAGGTTCTCCATTCATTCCCTTTATGAGATTTTTAGACCAAATAAAAAGTTAGAGGAAACAGTGTTTACACAATATCACACTTGCTTCTGACACTCTCTGCATGTTTGAAGGTCCCTAATCCACCCTCAATTTCAATACTTCTCTGGAAGTATACACAGAACTTGATATAAGCTGTTTTTAGTGTTATGGTTTATTTCAGAAAAATAATAAGATTAAAAGCATCCATAGGAAGGAGTGTAGAGGGCAGAATCCAGGAAAATACCAAATGGTGAGCTTCTGGTTGTCTTTTTTCCATGGTATCTTAAGACATTTCTTTCCAAGCATCAATTAGAGACAATATTCATGTTGTCAGTCAGGGAAGATCACTCAAGCTTTTACACACAGAGTTTTTACTAGAACTCCAACACATACAACCTTTATGGCTGAGTTTTTTTGTCCCCAGCTTCTCCAGAGGCTGACCTGGACTTTGGGGCCCCGAACCCCATGATAAGTCACAATATTAGACTGTCAGATGGCCAAATCCCTAGGCAAACAAAGATACTTATTTCAGGCAGTGCATTCCAAGGGTCTGGAGATCAACTCCTAGTACCTAAGGATAACTTTGGGAATTACTTTGAAAAAGGTTGATTTGTCACTACATTGGTCACCTCCAAGTCTCTTCCCAAGGCTCTCTTCCAGCATAATAATCACATTGTTCTGGGCACTTACATTTAGTGTAGCAGCTACAGAATGGACACAACAATGGTACCATGTGAGTATGCCTACAGACAGAAGAGTCTGTGTGGTGTAGAGATTGATTTACAGAAACAGATAATTCATTCTAGAAATCCCTTACATACATTTTCCCATTTGCTACTAACTTAATGACTCATTTCCCTCAACTATCGACAACACTAGGTTGGTCTAATACTTCACTACACATATTCTCTTTTTCCAAGTCAGGGAAAAAAGTCATATCATTGGCAGTGCACGCTCCTGTCAAAATTGATTGTAGAAATTAGGTTAATTTGTCATATGTCAACTCAATCAAAGGTGAAGAGTAAGGGGAAAAAAGCATTCAGAGCACACACAGCACCCATTTCAAGCACCAATCCCAGCTTCTGAAACAGCTTGCTGTAATCCTAAATCTTGTTTTACTTAGTAGCTGCTGAAACAACCTGCTGACTCTAAGACTAGTTTTACCTACTGCTGTCACACATCTATCAGAACTTGCCAGTTCCACGACACTTTGCTAGGGTCAGTGAGCTTTGCTTCAAAACAATATTTAATACTTCTCTTTCCAATAAAACTTCTAAACTTTTATTTGTCCTTTTGATGTACCAAAAACCATCCCTGTCTGTGTATATGCCTCAAATTACAATTCTGTTTGATATACATAGCCAAATGAAATGATTTGCATAGAGATCCATCTCCATATACTATTTATTTGATTTTGACACTACACACACACACATACACACACACACACAATACTTACTGATATATATATACATAAGCACATGGTATGCAAATTCACATTCTCAAACATACTCAAATATATACAGTCAATGACTGCATAATGATGTTTTGGTCAATGATGGACCACAGATCTGATGGTGGTAACAAAGACTGTTATAGAAAAATTCCAATGGTCTAGTGATGTGATAGTCAATGCAATATTGCCATGCAATGCCATATTCATATTTTTGTGGCAATGCTACTGTAAATGAACCTACTGTTTTGTCAATCATATAAAATTATAGCACACACATTTATGTATGAAACATCATACCTGATAATGATAAGAAACGACTATGCTACCAATTTATGTATCTACTATACTACACATTACCTTATTATCACTGAGTGTACTTGTACTTATAAAAAGAAATAGTTAACTGAAAAAAGCGTTCAGCAGGCCCTTCAGGAGTTGTTTTATAGAAGGCATTGTTATCAGAGTAGATGATAACGCCATGCATAATTGTACCCCTGAAAGACCTGCCAGTGGGTCAAGATGTAAAGGTGGAAGACAGTGATATTCTCGATCCTATATGGTCCTAGGCTAATGTGCGTGTTTGTGTCTTAGTTTTTGACAAAAAAGATTTTAAACACAAAAAATGTAAAAAAAATTTAAACATAAAAACACTACTAGACCAGAAATAGAAAAGCAAAATATTTTTGTAGCTGTATATTATGACTTTCTTTTAAGCTAAGTGTTACTACAAAAGATTCAAAGTTACAAAAACTAAAAAGATTATAACTTTGAAAAATACAATAAACTACGGTTAATTTATTAGTGAAGAAATAAATTTTAAAATAAACTAAGTGTGGCTTAAGTGTGTAGTTTTAAAATTTTTTTATTTTAAAGATGTCGGGTACAATTCAGGATTAGGTATTCAAGTGGTTATTGTACAGGCAAATTTGGACCTCACTTTGGGCCCCACTTTGCCTGGTTTAAGATCAGGTACCCTTATCGATGTTGTTTGTGGGCAGTGTTAATAATGCCTACAGTGGAGTACAGTAATGTCCTAGGCCTTCACATTCACTCACTGACTCAACAGAGCAATGCCCAGTCCTACTAGTTTCATTAACTGTAATTTGCCTATGAATGCATCGTTATTCATATATTATACCACATTTTTACTGTACCTTTTCTACACTTAGATATGTACTATTTAGACTATCATATAGCCTGGGTGTGTATTAGGTTAGACAATCTAGGTTTGTGTAAATACACTCCCTGATGTTCACACAATGATGAAATTGCTTCACAATGCATTTCTCAGAATGTGTCTTTGTTGTTAGAAGAGGCATGACTACAGTTACTTACTGTCATTTCCATAATCAAAACTCGGTCATACATACCAGTTATACTCACTCACCTCCATACACACTCACAATATACACGTCAAGACAAATGTCACGGTTTTGCCCACTTTTACATAATTACTCCCATTGCCACCTGGTGTGTGTGTGGTAGCTCTGTAATTTGTTCATGTGTGGAAAATCGCAGGCATTCAAGCCTGTGAATACCAGAAAATGGGTGATCATGTCTACCCCTATACTCTATCCACACCCACAATGGCATACAAGGGCAATATTTTTTTTTTTGAGTTGGCGTCTCACTCTGTTGCCCAGACTGGAGTGCAGTGGCCGCTCCCGGTCACCACAGCCTCACTTGCTGGGCTCCAGCGATCCTTCCACCTCAGCCTTCCAAGTAGCTGGAACTACAGGCGCATACTACCATGCCCGGCTAATTTTTTGATTTATTGTAGAGATGAGGTCTTGCCAAGTTGCCCAGGCGGGTCTCGAACCCATGGGCTCAGGTAATCCACCCACCTCAGCCTCCCAAGGTGCAGGATTACAGGCTGAGCCACCAAGCCCAGCAGACAAGGGCAATATTTATACATGCAGCATTTCAGTAGTACTGTGATCTTTGCTCCTTGAGGTGAGGAGTGCGATGAGAAAGGTGAAGTATGGATGTATGACTAAGAGTGGGTATGATACGGAGTAGGGTAAGAGTGAGGACACAATGAGAGGGGCTCCAAGGGTTAGATGAGGGTGCAGAGAGTCTGAAGCTTTTGGTGCAAAAGTGCAAGAGAATGGACAGAGTCAAATGCACATGGGGTTTAAAAGTATGGTGTGACTGAAGTGCACTGCAGTGTTCAAGGGCATGAGGGAATTGAGAGTACAGCACATATTGGGTCTAGAGAAATGAGGAGTACAGCTTCATAGAGACAAAGTGTATTATTGGGAGGTGGGAACAACAGGAAAAAGTGAGTAAAGGGCAGATATAGGTATAAGGTCCAGGACAGTTAATGTTCACAAAAGGTTATAGAACGCAGGAGAAATATGTGTATATGCTTGATGAGATTTATATACTTTTTTTAATGAAGAGACAGTGCACTGACACTTAGATTTTTAAAAAATTTATAAACGTTTTATTACAGTTGCAAACAACAGAAGGATCCCAGACAAGGCCACACAGGGGATTCCAACTAAAGACAGTATAACAAAGCTGTGTACTGGGGCTATAGAGAGGCAGGTCACTTAGGGAAAGAGAGGTATCTCATCTGGGGTTCCCAGATACCCTGTGAATTGGTTCACTTGAAAGATTTCTTGGGCTCCAAGGATAGGGGTTGTCTTGAGTTTATTGGCACCTAGCTTGGGGAATTTGAGAAAGTACCTCCTTGCCAAGTATATGAGATCCCAATTAGAAGAGTGTTTTGTGTGTGAACTGAATCCATTGTGTAAGAAAGGAAACTCACCGCCGTTTATCTAAGGCCTCCAAAGTGAATCAAAACAACATTTAAAAAAATCCAAAAAACCCTCAAGCATATTACAATCTATTTGTTAGTGTATGAATGTTTGAATATTCTGAGAGTAGTTAGCGGTACAAGGTGGAGAGAAAGAGTGATTAAAAGAACTGGATCCATAGCAAGAACATGGAACCAACTGTGCTGCCCATCAAAAGAGGGTTGGATTTTAAAAATGTGGTTCCTATACACAATGGAATATTATACAGCCATTAAAAAGAACAAAATCACAAACTTCGCAGCAACCTGGATGGAATTAGAGTTTATAATACTGAGTGATCTCTCAAAGAAACAAAGAGCTGAGTATCACATGTTCTCACTCATAAGTGGACCTTGAACAACTACCATAATACTATAAGAAAAGGACTGACAGTAGCGGGAAACTGCAGGTGGGGTGGGGGTGGGGTGGTGAGGTGTGATTGACAGTAGTTGACATCTGCCTGGGGTAGGTGGAGCACACCTCATCAACAAGGGTACCTGCACAATGAATATTTGTATACCTCACCCTGAACTATACTCCACAATTTTAAAATAAAAATTAAAAGAGGGGAAAAAAAGTGGGTAAAAGACATGAATAGACACTTCTCAAAAGAAGATATATGGGCAGCCAACAGACACTTGAAAAAAAGTGCTCAGCCTCATTCATCATCAGAGAAATGCAAATCAAACCACATTGAGATACAGTCTAATCCCAATAAGAATCCTCTGCCTGGGGAAGGGGGGGCACATGTCATCAACAAGGGTACCTTCACAATGAATATTTGCATACCGAACCCTTAGCTGTACCCCACAATTATAAAATAAATTAAAAAAAATAAACTAAACTAGATGGGAAATATTTAAAAATAAAGAAAGTGGACTGGATTTTTAAAATGTGGTACGTATACACTATGGAATATTATGCAACCATAAGAAGAAAAAAATCATGAACTTTGTGGCAACTTGGATGAATTTAGAGTCTATAGTACTCAGTGACTTATCACAGAAACAAAGAACTGAGTACCACATGTTCTCACTCATAAGTGGACCCTGAACAATTATCATAATACTGTAAGAAAAGTATTGGCAGTAGTGGGAAACTACTGGGGGCGGGGGCACACTTCATCGGTAAGGGTACCTGATCTCAAACCAGGTGAAGTGGGGACCAAAGTGTGGCCCAAACTTTACCTATACAATGACCATTTGTATACCTTAACCCTAAATTGTGCCCATCTTTAAAATAAAAAGTAAAATAAAATAAACTACATATTGTAGCTTCCAGAAGTTGTCATGGTAATTATGAACCATCATGACACTAGTGAGAGTGTCTTTTATCATGCTAATGTGTTATCATTAACATATAATAAGAAAAAGGATAAGAAGAGGTTACTTTTTCTTTTCTTTTTTTATTATAAAGATGTGGAGTACAATTCAGGGCTAGGTATACAAACGTTGATTATGCAGGTACCCTTGTTGATGAGGCATGCCCTTCCCTCCCCTAGCAGTTTTCCTCAACTGCCAATCCCTTTTTATAGTATTATAATTGTTCAAGGTCCGCTATGAGAACATAGGGTACTCTGTTCGTTGTTTCTGTGATAGATCATTGAGTATGACCAACTCCAAATCCATCCAAGTGGCTGCAAAGTCCATGTTTCCCTTTCTTGATGACTGCATAATATTCCATTGTGTATATGTGCCTCATTTTTTTATCCAGTCCAGGTTCGATGGGCAACATGGTTAGTTCCATATTTTTGCTATTGTGAATAGAGCTGCAACTAACATACGTGTGCGGGTATCTTTTTTGTAGAATGATTTGAGTTCCTCTGGTTGTATTCCCAATAGAGGAATTGCTGGGTCATATGAAAGGTCCATTTCTAGTTCTTTCAGAAATTGCCACACTGTCTTCCAGAGAGGTTACACTAGTTTGCATTTCCACCAGCAGTGTAGAAGTCCTCCTTTTTCTCTGTATCCTCGCCAGTGTCTGTTGTTTGTTTTATTAATGATGGCCATTCTTACTGGGGTTAGGTGGTACCTCAATGTGTTTTTGATTGGAATTTATCTGATGATGAGTGAGGCTGAGCACTTTTTCATGTGTCTGTTGGCTGCCCGTATATCTTCTTTTGAGAAGTGTCTATTCATGTCTTCTGCCCACTTTTTAATGGGGCTGTTTGTTTTTTTTCCATTTGGTGTGTTTGAGTTCCTTGTAGATCCTAGATGTTAGGCCTTTGTCAGATATACAGTTGGTAAATATTTTTTCCCATAGTGGACTGTCTCCCTGCTCTATTGATGGCTTCTTTTGCTTGGCAGAAGCTCGTTAGTTTGATGAGTTCCCACTTGTCTACCTTATTTCTTAAAGTATTGGCCTTTAGCGTTCTGAATAGGAATTGGTTGCCAGTACCAATTTCCATAAGGGTGTCTCCTGCGTTTTCTAAGATTCTTATAGTTTGAGGTTTATATTTAGGTCTTTGATCTATTTAGATTAATTTTTGTGTAATGTACCAGGTAGGGTTCCTGTTTCAATCTTCTGCATGTGTTCAGCCAGTTTTCCCAGCACCATTTACTGAATAGGTTCTCCTCTCCCCAGTGGTGGTTGTTGGAGGTGTTGTCAAAGATGAGTGGGTTGAGGAATTGAGGCTTTGCTTCTGGAATCTCTATCCTGTTCCATTGGTCTATGTGCCTGTTCTTGTACCAATACCAGGCAGTTTTGATTACTGTAGTCTTATAGTAAAATTGAAGTCTGAACGTGTGATACCTCCTGCTTTGTTTCTTTTGCTAAGGATTGTTTTGGCTATTCGTGGTCATTTATGTTTCCATATGAATTTCTGTATTGTCATTTCCAGGTCTGAGAAGTATGATGTTGGTAACTTAATGGGTATTGCATTGAATCTGTAGATTGCCTTCAGTGGGATGGACATTTTAACAATGTTGGTTCTTCCTATCCATGAGCATGGAATATTTTTCCATTTGTTTGTATCTTCTTGGATTTCTTTGAGCAGCATTTTGTAGTTCTCATTGTAAAGGTCTATCACTTCTCTGGTTAGGAAGATGCTGAGGTATTTCTTTTCTTTTCTTTTGGTGTGGCTACTGTGAATGGAATTTTGCTTTTAATTTGGGTCTCTGCCTACTTGTTGTTGGTGTATAGGAATGCAACTGTCTTTTGCACATTTATTTTGTACCCTGAGACTTTGTCAAAGTTCTTTATCAGTGCAAACAGGTTTTTTACAGATTCTCTTGGATTTTCAAGGTATAGGATCATATCATCAGCAAAGAGGGATAGCTTTACTTCCTCTTTTCCTATTTGAATACCCCTGATTTCCTTCTCTTGTCTAATTTCCCAAGCTAGGACTTCCAACACAATGTTGAACAAGAAGGGTGAAAATGGGCAGACTTGTCTTGTTCCAGTTTTCAGGGGAAATGTTTCCAGTTTCTATCCATTTAGCAATATGTTAGCTGTGGGTTTGTCATAGATGGCACTTACCATTTTGAGGTATGTTCTTTCTATATCTAGGTGTTTGAGGGTTTTTATCAAGAAGGGGTCCTGGATTTTATAAAACTTTTTCTGCATCTAATGAGATAATCTTGTTGTTCTTGTTTTTACATCTGTTGATGTATTTAATTACATATATGATCTAATGAATGTTGAACCAGCCCTGAATCCTGGGGATGAAGCCTACTTGGTCATGGTGGATGATTTTTGAGATGTGTTTTTGGATCTGGGTTGCTAGAATCTTGTTGAGGATTTTTTCATTTATGTTCATAAGGGATATTGGCCTGTAGTTCTCTTTTTTGGTTGGATCTTTACCTGGTCTGGGTATTAGTGTGATGTTAGCTTCATAAAATGATTTGGGGAGAATTCCATTTTTCTCAATTGCCTGAAATACTTCCAATAGGATTGGTATCAGCTCCTCCTTATATGTTTTGTAAAATTCTGCTAGAAAGCCATCTGATTCAGGGCTTTTTTTTTTGTAGGTAGTTTTCTTATGACAGAGTCAATTTCCTGGGTTGTTATTGGTCTATTTAGTGTCTCAATGTTGTCTTGTGTCAATCTGGGGAGGTTGTGTGATATCAGAAATTCCTCCATTTCATTCAGGTTATCAAGTTTGTTTCCATACAGGTATATATAGTAATCTCCAATAATTTTTTGCATTTCTTCAGGGTCAGTTGTGATAGCAGAGGTTACTTTCATCTTGGTCTTTGTGGGTCTTACCTGGCTTTGACTAGTGTTAACTAGTGTTCTCTGGGAATCCTGTCTTGTCACTGAGGTCCCAGTCACCTAACGTCTGTCTTGGAAAAACTTACTCCTTCCAGATCCCTATCTTAGTCCCAATGTATTCTAAATGATTTGCATGTGGTCAGTCACTTGAGACAATACATATGGTAAAAACAACAATCAAAAAGTTCAAAAGCCAGAAAATTAGAAGTTTGTCTTAGCTAAAATCTGACATTGAGACATTTAATAAGATTTTTTAAAAAGAGCCCTCTGAGAGGGAGGGAGGTACACCTCATCAACAAGGGTACCTGCATAATGACCATTGGAATACCTAACCCTGAATTGTACCTCACATTTTAAAAATAAAAAATAAATAAAATAAAATAAAAGAGCCCTATGGTCAAAAGTCAGCTTAATAAAAGCTGATATTCAAGCTGCTCCTTTCTCTCTTCTGTCTTTGGGCCATATGAAAGGATCTTCAGGGGACTTCTAATGACTCAGATCCTTTAAAAAAACAGAAAATGCACCACACCATATTTTGGAATTCTTCTGTGTTCTCTAGGAGTCATGAGTAGATTCTTCTTAGGTCTAAACTCTGCTCTTCTCAGTATTATGATACTTGATCCCTTTGGCTTTGAGGGTACCAAGGGATTATGCTGTACTGTGAGACAGCACTTGTCCCTTATGTGTGTGATGGCTGGTGAGTCAATGGCAGGAGCTACAGTTTTGGAGGTGGCTGATAGCAGTTCTCTTCAGTGAATGGTTATTGCTACAGGGGACTACTCATTCCTTTTCACAGTTAGAAGCTAGAGAAGAAATGCATGGTTTAAACACAGAGAACTGTCTTCATAGTACAGTGCACTGTGGAAGCCTTGTGTCTAGTTGAGAGGTTTCTGAAAGTTGCTTTAAATTTTTAAAAATTTACAGATAAAATTAAATAAACACAGAAAGGTGGAAAAAGAAAGAGAATGAGAAAATTTTAAGATGCTATCATTGGGTTACTATAGTCTGATTTTTCCAGGTAGATGCCCTCTCTATGAATATGTTTAAATCATATTTTTTGCTTCAGCATTTTCCTTTTGGAGTGACATAACAAAGAATATAATTTTTGAGGATGCTTCTGAAAAACTGTTTAAATAATTGTCTATGTTTTTTTACACAAGGTTTATGATAACATGTGAAAGTGTTTATTAGGCAATAAATATGATTAGATAATTTTATTAGAAGAGAAAATTTTCAAAGACTAAAAATATCAATTTGTGATGATAGTAGTAAACATTTCTCTAAGCTTTTTTTTTTTCAAAATTTGTATAGTTTAAGGTTTCACATTTAAGTTATTGATCCATTTTAATTTTTGTATGTGGTGAGAGGTGGGGGTTCAGTTCCCTTCTGCATGTAGTTAGCCAGTTTTCCCAGGACGATTTGCTAGATATATTTTTTCCTCACTGTTTGTTTTTGTCTGCTTTGTTGAAGATGACTTGGTTGAAGGTCCATGGTTTTATTTCTGGATTCTCTCTCCTGTTCCAATTGCCAATGTGTCTGTTTTGGGGGTTTTGTTTGTTTGTTTTTCACCAATACAATGCTGTCTTGGTTACCATTGCCTTATAAAAAAGTTTGAAGTCTGGAAGTGTGATGCCTTTAACTTTGTTCATTTGGCTGAGGATTGCTTTAGCTACTCAAGTTCTTTTTTGCTTGCATATAAATTTCTGTATTGTCTTTTCTAGGTATGTGAAAAATAATGCTGGTAATTTACTGACCAATCAGAACAGCAACAGCTCACAGCTAGTGCTAGTCAATCAGCTTGGACTTAGAGCTATATAAGCACCAGGTTTTTGGCCCCAGATGGGCAACCCCTTTGGGTCACCTCCCACTGTGGGAGTTTTTTGGTCCTCAATAAATCCTACTTTTTCACTTAAAAAAAAATAATGCTGGTAATTCAATAACCACTTATGTATGAAATCCTGGCTTGTACCCCACTACTTTAAAATAAAATTTAATTTAATTTAAAAATAGGAATTGTGCTGAACCTGTAGATAACCTTGGGTAGAATGGAGATCTTATAATATTGCTAAAAATTATACATGTGAGCACAGAGGAGGAACAACTGACGCTGGGGACTGCTAATGGGAGGAAGGGGGATAAGGGGCACACAGTCACCCATTGGTACCATGTCCACTACCAAGGTAAGAAGGGCTTGCTGAAAGCCCAAATCTCACCTGCAATCAATTTATGTGTGTTGCAAATTCTGACATGTACTCCACAACTCTAAAATTTAAAAAAGTTCTATAATTCTTTACAACTCTAGTAAATTTCCTTTTTGTTTTATTAGAATTCTTTCCTTACAACTTGTGATATTGTAAACTATATATATTTAGTTGCTGACCCTATTTTCTGGCATCCAAATTCTAAGTGCCTTAGAATCTCTAAAGTGATGACTTTTTATATGCTGTTGAGTTTACTGATGTCTTAAAACCCCTAAAGAGCTTCAGGATGGGAACTGATCACCAGATAGAACAAGACTTAATTAGACTGGATATTCAGCCTAGCTTCCAACTTCTGCAAAGTAGAGGGGCTGAAGTTTAAGTTGATTGCCAATGGTCAATGCCTACATGATGAAGCCTCCATAAAATTTCAAAAGTACCACGTTTGGAGAGTTTCTGGATTGCTAAACACTTGAAGGTCCTGGAAGTTGGCATGCCTAGAGAAAACATTGAAACTCAGTGCCCCTTTCTCTATTCCTCATTCTATGCATTTCTTCATCTGTATCTTTTGTAATATCCTTTATAATAAACCTATACATGTAACTAAGTGTTTCTCTGAGTTCCATGAGTCACCCTAGCCAACTAATGAAACACTATGAGGGACTTTTGGGAACACTGATTTATAGGTAGCTAATCAGAAGTTTTGACAAAATAGCCAGGAATTTGTGATTGGCATCAAAAGTGGGAGGCAGTCTAGTGGGACTGAGTCATCAACTTGTGGGTTCTCAGGTTATCTCCCGGTCAATTTCACTGGAATTAAATTACAGGACACACACCTGGTGTTAGTAGCAGATGTGATTCCCTGCTTGGTGTGTGGAGAGAGCCCCTCCATGCATCTTGTCACTCAAGTCATCTCTGTTGATTGTTGGGATGTAAGGCACTGGAGGATAAAATTGTTTGTGATTTTTCCCACTTGCGGTTTTTGTTTTTTTAATTCCACAACCTTTTTCTGTTCTTTCTTTTTAAATTTTATTTCATTTCAGAGATGTGTGATACAAATAAGGATTAACACCACAAGTAGGCTGCATCCAGGTGAAATTTGGGTCTCCACTTGGCCCTTGCTTCCTCTGGTTTGGGACCAGGTAAACTTTGTTTGTTACATCCGCCTCTTCCTTCCCCCAGCAGTGCCCAGCGACTGCCAATCCCTTCCTTATGCTAATGTTATTAATGTTCATATCCCACTTACAGGTGAGAACATGCAGTATTCAGTTCTTTGTTTCTGTGATAAATCACTAAGTACGATAATTTGTAACTCCATCCAATTTGCTGCAAAGTCTATGATTTTGTTCTTCTTTATGGCTACATAATACTCCTTTATGTATATGTACCACAGTTCCTTCATCCAGTTCACTTTCAGTGGAAGGCATGGTTGGTTCCAAGTTATTGCCATCATACTTCCATAACTTTTAACTAATTTTATATATTTAATTCACATTTTGTCCTGTGTTATTGCATTTAAAATTTTGGGAAATATATAAATAAAGATTGTTGTAAGAACTGTGTGACATAAAATGTCCCATGGAGATTAACAGGCACAGAGTAAGTGTTCTGTAGACATGATGAATGAGAATGGTTACATCCTTTGTTCAATGAAAGAACTGTGACAATACTAGATGATGGAATGAAATCTAGTAAGATGAGATAGTAAGATATCTTTTACTATCTCAAAAATCTACTGTTGTGATTTGGAGAAAACAATATGTCCATTTCACTTTAAAAATCATCTTCAGGGCCAGGCTCCGTGGCTTAGCCTGTAATCCCAACACTTTGCAAGGCCAAGGCAAGTGGATTGCCTGAGCCCGCGGGTTTGAGACCAGCCCAGACAACTTGGCGAGACCTTGGCTCTACAATTTAAAAAAAACATTAGCTGGGCTTGGGTAGCATGCACCTGTAGTTCTGGCTACTTGGAAGGATGAGGCAGAAGGTTTGCCAGAGCCCAGCAGGGCGACGCTGGGGTGGCCATGAGTGTGCCACTGCACTCCGGTCTGGGCGACGGATTGAGACTCCAACTCAAAAAAAACAAAATCATCTTCAGTTCTGCTTCTTTTAAACATTGCCATAATCATTACTTTCTTGTGCCACTATTACTGCAGTGAATACTACATCTTTTGCATCTTCAAGGACTAGGACAAAGTCAGAAGACCAAATTTCTTTTCTTTTTAATGTGACATTATTAGATGATTTTTTTTGTTCTATTGACTTTTCATTCACATAACATAAAATTAACTCTTATAGTATAAAATTCAGTGGCAAAAGTATCCCTTATTACCACTTTTTCAACATTGAAATGAAAGGTCTAGCTAATACAATAGACAAGAAAAGGAAACAGAAGTTATACAGATTGGAACTGGAGACATAAAACTAAGCAGAAAACCTGTAAGAATTTATTTTTAAAATCTGGAACTAAGTAAGTATACTAAGGTAGAAGAATACAAGGTTAATATATCAAAATTAATAATACAACTTGAAATTTAAAACCCAATATCATTCACATTAGCACCCACAAAGATAACATACTCAGATAGAAATCTAACATAATGTGTTCAAGATATACATGAGGAAAACTACAATACTTTACTGAAAGTAATCAAATAATAACTAAATAAATTTAGATATATTGCATGTTCATGGATTGGAAGAAAGATATTTTTCAGATGTCAGTCCTTTTCAACTTGATTTGTAGATTCAATGTAATCTCAGTGAAAATCCCAGCAAGTAATTTTGTGGATATTGCCAAACTAATTCTATAGTTCATAAAGTGAGACAAAAAGCCCCAGAAGAGCCCATGCAACATTGAAGAAAAATAACAAAAAACCCGACAGTACGCATCTTAAAGACTTATTATAGCTACTGTAATCAAAATATAGTATTAGAAGAAAGGAACAGAATAGAGTTGTCCTAAAAGTTCCACACAAATATAGTCAACTGGTCTTTGACAATGAAACAAAAGCAATTCAATGGAGAAAAAATAGACTTTGTAACAAAAGGTGTTGTAACAACTTGAAATCCACATGCAATAAAAGGAATTAATCTCAGCACAGATCTTACACATTTCACAAAATATAACTCAAAATGGATCATAAATGTAAAATTCAAAACTATAAAGTATCTGGAAGATAACATAGTACAAAATCTACATAATTTTAGATTTTGTAATTATTTTTAGATACTACATCAAAAGCAGCCTCCATGAAAAAAATAATTGATACCTTGAGCTTTATTAGAATTAACAACTCTTACTCTGTGAAGGACACCATCAAAAGGACCAGCCACAGACTCTGATAAAATACTTGCAAAAAAGTCATATCTAGCCTGTAATCCCAGCACTTTGGGAGACCGAGGCAAGAGGATTACCTGAGCCTGGGGGTTTGAAATCAGCCTGGGCAATTTGGTGAGACCTTGTCTCCACAGTGTCACAAAAATTAGCTGGGCATGGTGGTATGCATCTGTAGTTCCAGCTACTTGGAAGGCTGAGGCAGAAGGATTGCCTGAGCCCAGCAGGTCAAGGTTGTGGTGGCTGTGAGTGTACTCCAGCCTGGGCAACAGAGTGAGACCCCAACTCAAAAAAAAAGAAGTTACACAGATGGCATCTAAGCCTATGAAAAAAGACTCAGCATTAAATCTCATCAGGCAATGACAAATTAAAACAAGATACCACTACATGCCTAACAAAATGCCCAAAATCCAAGAAAATAACACGTACTGGTGAGAAAATGCAGCAGCAGACATGCTCATTCATTGTATGAAGAATGCAAAATGATACAGAAACGTTGAAAGACAGTTTGGAAATGTCTTCCAAAATTAAACACACATACCATAAGATCTAGCAATTACAGTCTTTATTATTTTACTCAAATGAGTTGCAAGTTTATGTCCACACAAAAACCTGCACAAATATTTATGAGAAGTTTATCCATTATTGCCAAAACTGAAAGTAGGCAAGATATACTATACTAGGAGGTGAATGGATAAATAAAGTTTTGTTCATCCTGACCTTGAAACAATATTAGGCACTAAAAATAAATGGGCCATCCAGCTATAAAAGGTACTCACAAATGTGTATTGTTAAGTGAAAAAAGTCAGTCTGAAAATCCTGTGGGATTCCAATTATACAACATTTTGAAAAAGGGAAAGCCAGAAATATTAGTGGCTTCCAGAACTTGGGAGGCAGGGAAGAATAAGTATGTGGAGCACAGAGGTTTTTTAAGACAGTGAAACTACTGTTAGCAAAATGCTGAACGCAAGTCACTACACATTTGTAAAAGCCCATAGAATGTACAACACCAAGTGACGTCAAATGTAAACTGTGGGCTTGGGAGGTAATGATGTGGCAATGAAGGGTCATCAGTTGTTACAAACATACCACTCTAGAGTCAGATTTTGAAGAACTGAAGACTGTGAATATGTGAGGATCAGAAGTATGAGAGAAGTTGATGAAATGACAACTCAATTTTGCTATGAACTTAAATATATTTTTTAAAATAAAGTATTTTTTATTTAAAAGGAAAAATGCAAATAAATTTTCTTATTCATCTCACAGGAAACAGTGTGAACCCCTTGACTGCATCGCTTTTACTGGCTCCCTTCCAATCCAATCTAATTCCAGCAGTGTTTTTGTTTGCTTGCTTTTTAGAGTCGGGTCTTACTATGTTGAACAGGCTGGTCTTGAACTCCTGGGCTCAAGCAATCCTTCCACCTTGGCTTTCCCAAAATGCTGGGATTACAGGTGTGAGCCACTATGCCTGACCACATGCAGTGGTTTTCCATCACACTGAGTATAGAATAATTAAATATTTTAAGGGAAACTATTACCAAACCTGTCTCACTATCTGCCCAAGAGGAATACTTTATATTTATTACCATGTACAGAAAACAGGTTTGTCTACTTTTCCAGAGAATGATACAGCTCCTATCTTCCAAGGATCATTTTTTATAAACATTCAATGAAAATACAGCTCAGAACAAATGTTATTTCTAACTGTGTCCATCAGGCATGCTCATTCATGAGACACCCATGAAGATTCATCTTCCAATATTTATTCACTGTAATCACTTTTGTACATTTATCTCATAAGTAAAACACTTGGTCAGCCACCCATTATATGACAGAGAAGTTAGGACCAAACACATTTAATTTGCCTCAGGAAACATTTGATGACCCTGAAGTGTACCCCACATCTTTAAAATTAAATAAAGCAATAAACAAATATTTGATGAAGACTACTAACAGACTGCAACGCAATAAGTTGAAACCAACCTGCTCTTTTAACCTCTGCTATAACCATGTAGGTCTCATGATTAACTAACTGAAACCCCAAGACCCATTAAGGTTTTGCTTAAAAATACAAGTGATTTTAGAGAAACTTTCAGGGGAGGAAGGAGCACACCTCATCAACAAGGATACCTGCATAATGAACATTTGTATACCTAACCTGAATTGTACCCCACATCTTTAAATTTTAAAAAATTCAAAAATAAAAAAATACATGTGACTTTCTACAAGTTTCTGTATCGATGTTTCAAAAGCCATAAGAGAAACTCAAATAATCATTCTGCAAAAACATAGTTTACAAATTTCTAATGAGATTGAGAGATTTTGTGTCCCTCACAAAGAAAAAGCAGAGTTGGACATAATGAAATCTCAATTCTTGAGAATAAAGGGACTGACTGTTGAAAAACACATGGAAATTAGAGCAGCAGTGTTCACCAACCACCAACTGGGATGATGAAATAAAGCAACACAAGCATGAAAGATGGAAGAAAGGGTGTGAAAAGACACAAAAGTGTGCTTACCAGGACAAGGATGCTATGGGTGGCTCTGGACTTGGGGGAGGGTCTGGAACAACCTTTAGTACTGTGAATGTGTTGGACCTGCTGCTTGTGCCAGTACAGAATGGAAATCATGCAGCCACTGGCAAAGATTATGAGCACAGAAAAGAAAACTTCAGGAAATACAAAAAGTGCTATATAGAGTGAATAAAGTTGTTTTTTTTTTTTTACGACGACCTAGAGTAAAACAATATCTGTAATCTCTTTTCTTTGTGATGTTTTTGGTGCTCCAGTTGACAAATGCGTTCATAGGAAAAATAAAACTTACCACCATGTACAGGATCCAGCAGAGAAGAATAAAGTAGCCACTGCACTTTGGTGCTTTTGCTTTAAGATTCTTCCACCTGGAGTTCATGGGGCTGATCATGATTGTCTGGAAGACACTCAAGAGGCAGGTGGTGCCAAGATCTGGGGAATTACTTTAGAGAGCAGGACCAAGGAGTTGGTTATCATCAGGTGCTTGAGAATAACATCTGTGGACTGCTGCCTGCATTCAGTGGAGTAAAGGAGATAACGGCAAAGAAGAGAAAAATAGTCCAGGATTCCAACTGTAGTCTGTGAATAGAAAATGTTTGCCAAATCCCTGGTAAACATTCTGTAATTCAGCACATTATTTCCTCTCCAAATTTCTTGTTCAAAAACATAAATTAATAAAATATTTAAAAATGAAATTCGACATATTATTTGTAAAAAATGCAGTAAGAGTCATTGTTTTCAGCAAAAGCCTTATTAACAATTCTTTATATCAAGAAAACTTTCAAGTGTATTTCTTTGGGAATTCCATAGCCATCAGGATGGAAGTACAGAAGGAAAGGAATTCCAGGATATTTTATGGAAGTCAGTACTAAGGAAGAGGTCGTGTTAACCTGGGAAAACAATGACAAATGAGAGCAGATGGAAGAAGGCATAATCCCACAATTTCAGAATAAAATGTCATGTGCTTAGTATATGGGGAAAAAAGAGACCATCTCAATCACACCATACAACAAACCAATAATAAATGGATTACTGACAAAGATTTTAAACGTAAGTAATGCCATTTTTATAATAACACAACGAATTTTTCTAAGGTCTTAGAATAAGAAAGTGTTTCATAAACAGCACCAGGACGTTAACCACATGGGTAAAAAGGCAAATTTGATCCTATTATTACGTAAGTACTCTCAATCTTCACACATACGCACATGTGCGAGCGTGCGCACACACACAGAGTGAAAAAGAGAAAAGCAGCAGTGTGTGTAGTATAAAGAAGATTTACAGATCACACAACAGAAATATATATATATTTATGTATATACATTTATATGTATATAAAGCATTCTACCAAAAGGGGAAAAAACATTGTAACAGGAACTTTTATAAAGCAGACAATATTCAATGAATAACAAATATGGGAATTTTTCAATGTCCCTAGTAATCATGAACATTGAAAAAAAAAAACAACACTACTAGTGACCTTTGTATGCTAAACAAAGATCGGAAATTTAAAAAGTCAAAGAAATAAAGTTTTGGCAGTTATACCATGTATCTCATATACTGCCAATTTGTTTTAAAATATGCACAAACCTTTTGAAAAACTTTTCAATAGGACCCACATAAGCTGAGTAAATATAAACTTACACCTCAAAATCTAATCATATGAACATACTTATGAAACAGTAAATATTCCAGAATTCACATACCAGCACTAGTCATGATAGTCCCAAACCGAAGACCACCCACCTGCTCATTTACAATCGAATGGCTCAATTAATTGTTTGATATGAACACAATGGACTTTTATACAGCAATGCAAATGAATGTCAACAAAACATTCATAAAACTCAAATGAAATTTAAAGTGTAAAACATAGAAGAGTTCTTGTTATATGAATTCATGTATAAAAAGTATGAAACATGAGAATGTAGCCAGGCACGGTGGGTCGCACCTGTAATTCCAGCACTTGAGGAGGAGAAGGCGAGAGGATTGCCTGAGCTTGGGAGTTCGAGAGCAGCCTGAGCAACATGGCAAGACCTCATCTCTATAATAGATAGATAGATAGATACATAGATACATAGAGATAGATAGATAAATAGATAGATAGATGATAGATAGATAGATAGATAGATAGATAGATAGATAGATAGATAGATAGATAGATAGATAGATGATAGAGAAAAAAGAAAATGTTGTGCGATCTCTTGAATGTTAGAATAAAGGCAAGCTATAAAACCTTCTCAAACGTGTTCAAGGGAACTCTGTTTTTGAGGTAGGGACCTGGAGGGGACCAAAAGGAAGTACTTGGGGGATGGTGATGTTCTTTTTTTAAAATCTAGGTTTTACATATAAGAGTGTATATTGTTTGTAGAATTCCACTGAGCTGTACATGTATACATTGTATATGTTCCTTTAGTTAAAAAAAAAAAAGTTGTAAGAAGTAGCTAGGGAAAAGGCTGTTCCTATGTATGTGTTTGATATTCTGCTTGTGTCTGTATGGGATAAAACTTATGGAGCCACAGGCACAAATCATGAGGCTAAACAAGAAACACCAGGAAAAAAAACAATGCTGCATACTATGGATTGTGATTTTGTCATAAAGCTTAGCAGACAGTATCCTAAATATTTTTTACTCTGATGTTATTTTTCTGTTTTATAATCATATATGTAAGAAAATTGCTACTCACCAGCATTATAGAATCTTGCAGAGGAAAATGGAAAATCCAACATACATGAGAGCTCTTATTTCCACCTGCAGCTCTTGAGGCTTTTTGAAATGCCCACACACACTCAAGAGGAAGATGATGCCAATGGACATGCCATATTATCTCTGTCAAGGTAGAAAACAAACTGACATGCAAATTCTTTGAAAAAACATTGCAATATAAAAGCTGCTATGGTCTTGAGGAAATAAAGAGAACAAACAAGAAGTGGTATAATTAGGTAGTTGAGAATTAAACATATGGGCCCCAATATGCATTCATTTTAAGGGAACAGATAACGGTAAGAAGAGGTAAAGTGTTCAGGTTTCTAATGCCAGTCTGAAATATGTGAGTCGCTCCTGTTGCCAAATATCTGGAGATTGTTCTGCCAGTTCCCACTGACTGATGTTAGAGCCAGAGACTCTGGCATGGGGACATGCAGTGTGGGCTCCTTTTATATCAATGAAATGCAATATTTACACTGAGAAATATTCACTTAAAGTTATTCAGCTTCTCAGATTTGAATGTACATGTTTTAAATACTACTTACAACATATAAATTAGTCATAAACTGTACTTATGGAATCTTTAATTTTCAGAGCTATTTAAAGTGAATATTGGCAGTATTTTAATTGTCAAGAAATAGAGATTTTAGAATCAGAGAAGTTACATGATCTGTCTAAATTCACATACTGGACAGGGGCAGAGTGGACACTTGAACCCTACTTGGTTGGGTACAAAGACGGTGCCCTAAGAACCATGCTACAATAACGAACTATATCAGTTGTGTTTTCAAGTAGTCTGGACTTATATTTTTCTTGTTTGTATAACTTGTCATTTTATCTTATGTTGTTGGTATTTTAAGCATAATATTGGTTGTCAAAAGTTTCCATTTTGATGTACAATTTTATAATATGAGCATTATAAAAATACTTCATTTATCTTAATAAAATGTAGTGAATGCATTATAGTCTAATGCTAGTGGAAACAGTCACATGTTCAAGCTGAATTTAATGAATGGAAGCTTGACTTAATATTAAGTCAAGTCAAACTTAATTAACATTGACCACAGAGAGATTAATCTTCTGTCATTCCAGGGATTAAAATATAGTGTTATCTATTAAAAAAATTTACTGAGCAATATTACTTTGGCCCAAACTATGAAACATGAAACACTGGAAACTAAGTTATTAATAATTTGAGGTTAAATGCTTAGATATTACTAATACCTAGATTAGGTGCAACTATTAGTAATAAAGAGAGATTGGTGAACAATATTAAAATACAAGAGAATACAATAAAAATCTAGTGTATATTTAAATAACAAGAAAATGTGTCAGCTTAAAACTGATGTTAGAATATTATTAAACTAGAGGAAATACCACAAGATACATTTGATCCTGACGACTGTTGTCTAATATCCATAATTATGTTACCGCTCCTTTAATGTGTTCCTAACTTCAAGAGGAAATGCAATCTCTTCATAATCATTAGAACACAGATGTTTGAGTGGTGACACAATTATTCTCTCCACTAAATAAATCTTAAATCTAGATTTACAAAAAAAAAATATTTCATAAACAAAATTGGATCATAGGTTTTGCACAGGATTAAGTAATTCTTATACTTTCATCCTAATCATTCTTACAAGCATATAGACATTATAAACACATCTATAATAATAATACTGAAAATGTAATTTATATTTTCTGAAAGCTATTGTGAACAGTATATTTATTTTATTACTGTAAACTTAAGCATGTTAAAAATGAGATATCAGATTTAATTATCACTTAAATTTTTCACTAATAATCGTCTTCAGTGAGAGTTTTATTAAACTAATCTAGGAAACATTTGGGTTTGGCATAGGGTCTAGGACTCTTATCTTTTTACTAACTCAGCTCATAGCTAAGAAATCATTCCTCTAACTTAATTAATTTTGCCACTGGATATGTTTTTACCCCTGAAGACTCTCTTTCATGACATGAGTACTTACTCAAAGCTCAGATTCCCTTTCAAAACATGAGCACTTTTCTTACAGACTCTGCATCTCAGAATGAAATAGAAAATACCAGCCCTGACACGGTGGCACTAGCCTATAGTCCCACTAATGGAGAGATTGAAGCAGGAAGATTGCTTGAGCCTAGGAGTTTGACTTACAGTGAACAATTGTTGCCACACTGCCCTCCAGCCTGAGTAACAAGGTAAAACCCTGTTTCAAAAAGAGAGAGATAGAAAGAAAATACTCATTTAACTTCTTTCTTCTGCCAGGGGTCTGGGTTCAATGTGAAGGTCATAACAGCCACTACATTAGCAAGGAAGCTAGCTGGACCCTCAGATACAGATTTGTGATTTTGTGACCTCATCTTCCCTTAGAAAGCAATTATCATTTCATCTATAATAGCAATGACAGTGCAGTCTTGAGGAACTGAGAACCTTCCTGAAAAACATTGTACCAGTTAATAATTACCAAAATTATTACAAGTTTCTGTTGAGTATTTTCAACGAGACTGTTGAAGTGCTTGGGAGAGGCTGGTTTTTTTGTTGTTGTTGTTGTTTTGTTTTTGTGATCCCTGTAGGCACACAGGGTCTCATATGGAAGAAACAGGAAATGGGGGACTTACAGAGACATTTGTAGGTCTCACTAGGTTCCAGGCTTCCTGGAGTTCTTCTACTCCAAATTAAGTTAATTCTTTATTTTCAGATCTCTATGTGTCACATTTTCGAAGTACTCTTCAAACTAAAAAATCAGATAAAGATTCTTTTTTTCTTTTATTTATTTCTTTTTTATCAATATTTTTTATTATGATATTGTGAGGTACAGTTAAGGGTTAAGTATACAAATATGCTTCGTTCAGGCACCCTTGTTGATAAGAGGTGTCTCCCCATCCCCAGACAGATATTTACTATCATTAATCCCATCTCCCTTCCCCCCCCATAGTTTCCCACGACTGTCAGTCATTTTCTTATACTATTACGTTGGATGTTCAAGGTCCACTATATGAATGAGAACATGTGATACTCAGACCTTTGTTTCTGTGAGAGATCACTCAGTATTATAGACTCTAGTTCCATCCAGGTTGCTGCAAAATTCATGATTTTGTTCTTTTTTAAGACTGCATAGTATTCCATCGTGTATATGTACCACATTTTTTTAATCCAGTCCTCTTTGGATGGACAGCATGGTTGCTTCCAGGTTCTTGCTATTGGGAAAAATGCTGCAATAAACATAAGTGTGCAGGTATCTTTTCTATAGAGTGATTTGAGTTCTTCAGGGTATATTCCCAGTAGGAGGATTGCAGGGTCATATGGGGGGTCAATATTTAGAGATTTTAGGAATCGCCATACTGTTTTCCACAGAGGTTGCACTAGTTTGCAATCCCATCAACAGTATAGAAGTGTTCCCTTTTCACCACACCCTCTCCAGCAACTGTTATTTTTTGAGTTATTGACAATTGCCATTCTGACTGGAGTTAGGTGGAACCTAAATGTGGTTTTGATTTGCCTCTCCCTGATGATTAGTGAGGTTGAACATTTCTTCATGTGTCTGTTGGCTGCTCGGATGTCTTCCTATTGAGAAGTGTCTGTTCATATCTTTTGCCCATTTTATAATGGGGTTGTTTGTTTTTTTCTTTTCAGTACGTTTCAGTTCCTTGTAGATCTGAGATGTTAAGCCTTTGTCAGACCTGGAGTTGGCGAATACTTCTTCCCAGTCTGTAGGCTGTCTCCCTGCTTTCTTGATGGTTTCTTTGACTTTGCAGAAGCTTGTCAGTTTAATGAGGTCCCACTTGTCTATCTTCTCTCTTATGGTATGTGGGTTTCAGGTTTTGTTCAGGAATTGGATGCCAGTTCCAATTTCCATGAGGGCATATCCTTCATTTTCTAAGATTCTTACGATTTGAGGTTTTACATTTAAGTCTCTGATCCATTTAGAGTTAATTTTTGTTTATGGGGATAGATGGGGGTCCTATTTCAATCTTCTGCATGTGGTCGGCCAGTTTTCCCAGCACCATTTACTGAATAGTTTCTCCTCTCCACAGTGGTAGGTGGTAGAGGCTTTGTCGAAGATGAGTTGGTTGAGAAATTGAGGTTTTGCTTCTGGAATCTCAATTCTATTCCATTGGTCTATATGCCTGTTCCTGTACCAATACCAAGCTGTTTTGATTATTATAGCTTTATACTAAAGTTTGAAGTCAGGTAATGTGATACCACCTGCTTTGTTTTTTTTGTGTGTGCTGAGGATTGTTCTGGTTATTCTTGGTCATTTGTGTTTCCATATGAATTCCTGTGTTGTTTTTTCTAGGTCTGAGAAGTATGTTGCTGGTAATTTTATGTGTATTGCATTAAATCTGTAGATTGACTTAGGTAAGATGGACATCTTCACAATGTTGATTCTTCCAATCCCTGAGCATGGGATATTTTTTCACTTGTTTGTGTCATCTTTGATTTCTTTGATCAGTGTTTTGTAGTTTTCATTGTAAAAGTCTTTCACATATCTGGATAGGAAGATGCTAAGGTATTTCATTTTTTTGTGTGTGACTCTTATGAATGGAATTGTGCTTTTTATTTGAGTTTCTGTTTGTTTATTATTGATGTAAAGAAAAACAATTGTCTTTTGTACATTTATTTTATATTCTGAGACTTTGCCAAAGTCCTTTTTCAGTGTAAGGAGGTTTTTGACAGATTCTCTTGGGTTTTCAAGGTACACAATCATGTCATCTGCAAAGAGAGAGAGCTTGACTTCCTCTTTTCCTATTTGAATACCCCTGATTGCCTTCTCTTCTCTGATTGCTCTAGCCAGGACTTCCAATACTATATTGAATAGGAGGGGTGAGAGTGGTCATCCTTGTCTTGTTCTAGTTTTCAGGGGAAATGGTTCCAGTTTTTGTCCATTTAGGAGTATGCTGGCTGTGGGTTTCTCGTAGATGGCTTTTACTATTTTTAGGTATGTTCCCCATATGCCTAGATGTTTGAGGTTTTTATCAAGAAGGGGTGCTGGATTTTATCAAAGCTTTTTCTGCATCTAATGATATAATCATGTGATTTTTGTTTTGACATCTATTGATGTATTTAATTACATTTATGGTTTTATGAATGTTGAACCAGCCTTGCATCCCAGGGATGAAGCCTACTTCGTCATGATGGATGATTTTTGAGATGTGTTGTTGAATCCAGTTTGCTAGGATCTTGTTGAGAATTTTAGCATCTATGTTCATCAAAAATATTGGCCTGTAGTTCTCTTTCTTTGTTGGATCTTTACCTGGCTTGGGTATCAATGTGATGTTAGCTTCATGAAATGATTTGGGAAGAGTTCCATCTTTCTCAATTGCCTGGAATACCTTCAGTAGGATTGGTACAATCTCCTCCTTAAATGTCTTGTAGAACTCTGCTGGAAAGCCATCTGGCCCAGGGCTTTTTTTGGTAGATAGTTTTCTTATTACATAATCAATTTCCTTGATTGTTATTGGTCTATTTAGGGTCTCAATTTCTTCTTGTTTCAACCTAGGAAGGTTGTATGATGACAGAAAGTCCTCCATTTCTGAGAGGTTTTCAAGTTTGTTTCCATACAAGTGTACATAGTAGTCTCTAAAGATCTTTTGTATTTCTTCAGGATCAGATGTGACTTCATCTTTTGTGTTTCTGATTATTTGTGTTTCTGATTATTTGGGCTTTTTCCTCTCTTTTTCTTGGTCAGTCTAGCTAGGAGACCATCGATCTTGTTTATCCTTTCGAAGAATCAGCCATTTGTTTCATTGATTTTTTTGTATTATCTTTTTGTCTTCTATGTCCTGGATTTGGGCTTTTATTTTGGTGATCTGGATTCTTCTGCTGAAATTAGGGTTTTTGTGGTCTTGCTTTTCCAGCTTCTTTAGGTGACTTCTTAGGCTGTTAATTTGTGATCCTTCCATTTTCTTCATGTGCGTTTTTAGGGATATAAATTCCCCTCTTACTACAGCTTTTAAGGCATCCCAGAGATTTTTGTAAGATGTTTCTTCATTTTTGTTTGTTTCCAGGTATCTTTTAATCTCTGTTTTGATTTCATCAGTGACCCAGGAGTTGTTCAGCAGTATGCTGTTTAGTGTCCATGTCTTTGTGTGTTTTGGGGGACCTTGTTGGTGTTAATGCTTATTTTTATTTCACTGTGGTCCGTTGCACAGTGGAATAAAGGAAGGTGCATTGTAAAATTTCAGTCCTTTTAAATTTGCTTATGCTTGATTTATGGCCAAGTATGTGGTCGATCTTAGAGTACGTTCCATGTGGTGATGAGTAGAATGTGTATTCTCTGGTCTTTGGATGGAGTGTTCTGTAGGTATCAATTAAGTCCATTTGATCAAGAGTCACATTGAAGCTTCAGATCTCATTACTGATTTTTTGTCCTCATGATCTATCTAGGGTTGTGAGTGGGTATTAAACTCCCCAGCTATGATGGTATTGGAGTCAATATTTTTTTTTTAGTTTACCTAGGAGCTGCTTTATGAAAGTTGCTCCTCCTATCTTCGGTGCATATGTTTAGGATGGCTATTTCTTGTTGATGGATTGAACCTTTTATCATTATATAGTGGCCTTCTGTATCTTTTTAAATTTTTGATAGCCTAAAGGGTATTTTGTCTGAGATTAAGATCACAACTCCTCCTTTCTTTTGTGTTCCATTCGCCTGAAAATTTGTTTCCTATCCTCTTACTTTGAGTCTGTGAGTGTCCTTTCTAGTGAGATGAGTCTCTTGAAGGCAATAGATTGTTACCTGGTGATATTTTATTCATTTTGCCATTCTATGTCTTTTCAGTGGTGCATTTAGTCCGTTCACATTCAAACTACTTATTGAAATGTGAGAGTTGATCCTGTCATAATATTCTTACAGAGTTGTTGTTCTTCCTGTTTGTGTGTTGTCTTTCTTTTGGGTTTAGAGTTGGATCATGTGTGTTTTTAATCTTTTGCCTGTACTCTTGTGAATATCATTGTTGTTCTTTTTCCTTTTCTTCTGTGTTCAATACTTTCTTAAGGTTTCTTGCAGAGGTGGTCTTGTGGCAGCATAGTTCTTAGGGATTGGATATCTGGGAAAGATTTCAATTCTCCCTCTCTGATGAAGTTTAGTTTGGCTGGGTAGGTTATTCTCAGTTGAAATTGTTTACCTTTTAGAACTTTGAAGATAGGGCTCCAGGCTCTCCTAGCCTGGAGTGTTTCTGTAGATAAATCTGCTGCTATTCTAATTGATCTTCCCTGGTATGTAGTCTGACCTTTTTCTCTTGTAGCCTTTAGGATTATTTCTTTTATATCTACTTTGTTTAGGCAAATTATTATATGTCTGGGAGTTGGTCTTCTCATTTGTTGTCTTGCAGGGGTTCTCTGAATCTCTTGTGTTTGATTTTTTTCATACTTGGTGAGATAAGGGAAGTTTTCTTGAATGATTTCATGAAATGTTTGTTCCAGTGTGGCCTCTGTTTCTCTCTCTGCCTCAGGAAGGCCAATTGCTCTTAGGTTCGGTCTCTTGAAGTGATCATTCATCTCTTGAAGGTTTTGTTCTGTCTTTTTGAGCTACTTTTCTATGCTTTTGACAGTTTGGGTTAGTTCTGTGTTTTGGTCTTTGTGCTCTGAGATTCTTTCTTCTGCTTGGCTAATTCTATTTTCCATGCTTATTAGTTTGTCATTTATTTCCATCACAGTATTCTTTACTGCTGTTATTTCTGACATCAGCTCCTTCCTCTTTTCCTCTTGTCTCCCCTCAATTTTTTAAATTCTCTCTATTAATGTCTTGATGACTTGGTTTGTTGCACATGACCAGTCATTCTGGGGGCTCTTCATTGTTTGTTTTCCGGAATCTGTTTTCTCAGTGTCTGATCTTTCAGGGGTCTGTGTGAGACCTATATTCTTCTTTTGGTTTTTCTTCATTTGTGCGGTTTTTTCTGCGTCCCTCCTTTTCCTTCCCTCTACATCACCATCTTCTTTAATTCTGTTATTCAGGGGTAGAGGGATTGCTTTTACTTCTGTTTGTTCAATCTCCTATTTTTTTTTTTTGAGTTGTAGTCTCACTCTGTCGCCCAGACTGGAGTGCCGTGGCCGCTCCCAGCCACTGCAACCTCGACCTGCTGGGCTCTGGCGATCCTTCCGCCTCAGCCTTCCAAGTAGCCGGAATTACAGGCACGTGCTACCACGCCCAGTTAATTTTTTGATTTATTGTAGAGATGAGGTCTCGCTGCCCAGGCGGGTCTCGAACCCACGGGCTCAGGCAATCCGCTCACCTCAGCCTCCCAAAGGTATGGGATTACAGGCTAAGCCACGGAGCCCGGCTTCAATCTCCTATTCTTTATGTATGCCCTCTTACTTTGTTCAATTCTGGAGTTGCACTGTAGGTTGGGGGTGGTCCCTTTTGCAGTTTTGAGATTTACTTAAGGGGGAAGCTATGATTTAAAATCTATCTGCAGGTCCTGGTATTCGCCAACAGGTATATGGATAATTTGAAACCCACTTCCCACTGCCTTGGAATCTGTCCATACAGTGGGGCTGTAGGTTTACTCCCTGAAATAAAATGTGGTTATGAGAGGGAAGAGAATGGAGCATACAGTGGGGGGATGATGGGGTGGAGAGAGAGAGAAGTGAGGGGGGAAACAGACAAGTGGACCAACAAATGTGGAGAGAGACCTAAACTGAAACAGATAAAAACAATACACCAGGGCTACAGACTAACCAACTCCCATACAAAAAAAACCACATACAATGATGCTAACATACAAGCTAGCCAACCATCTTATTGGTGTGCTGTTCCTCTATACAAAGATATGGTTTACAGAGAGGAGAAAAGAGAAGAAAAGGAAGAAGAAAAGGGGGAAAAAAAGGAGCAAAACAGTAGTAATAAAATCAAGTCATTAAACTAACAGAATCAATTGAGCACACTCTGAGACTTTTCATTTAAGTCCAATGTCATTTCAGCTCTGATTTCTAGTTGTCTTCTCTAGCTGGTAAATTAGTTCACAGTCAGGATCAGTTGCCCCTGGCCTGCTGTGAAGGACAGTTCAGATTACCGTCAGTTCACTCAAATTTGGCCTGTGTCTATTTTTCAAGCTTTTTCCCGTTTTGGTGTTGTTACTTTGAATCGCCAGCAGGCAGTGCTATCTCAGCTGCTTGCCCCAGAGGGGATGGAGCCAGACAGGAGTCAGGCAGAGGCAGAGATGGGAGCTTGCCTCAGGACACACCGGAGGATACTCACGGCTGGCAGGAGGTCAAGGTGGCAGCAGAGGTGGCAGCAATCCCAGCAGATCTTGCCTGCAGGGGCTTCAAGGACTGAAGTCATGTATCACCTCAGGCATGGGTGGTTTGATGCGCTATGGTCACCATGGAGGCTGCAGCGGTGCCAGTGGCTGCTGTGTCTGTGGCTGCAGTGGCTGTCACACTGTGATGCCCCAGCGGTGGCAGCAGCCAAGCTCTCTGTGAAGAGCAGGCTGCTGACAGTGGGATCTGCAGCCCCCAGGGAGAGAGCCAGAGACCCTCTGCGTTCTCCTTTGCAGAGGGTTTCATAGACCAGGCTGTCCTCTTGCCATCTTGCTCATTTTACCAGATAAAGATTCTAAAAGGGTGGAATGAGGTAAGAGCAAAACCAAGAACATGATTTCAACAATTTACATTAGAAGTTATTAGACTGATTTGTACAATTAAATGCAACTTAATTAGAAAAAGAAAATATTCTAAGAAATGTTTCTCGAACAATATTGATCCCAGCAGTGATAGAAAGTCAAAACAGTCACTATCCCTAGAAGAAAGAGAGATGCTTATAACATTCACTCAGAAACAGAAGCATCAGTCAGTTAACTAGCAGAATCTATTATTCTTTTAGCCATTACATAAACCAGTGTCACCTTCTCGATTCAGTAAGAGTGAGTGGTTTCCAGGATGATTAACACTTACTATTTAGAAAAATACAGGGTACTCATTGCTTATGTAATTCATTTTGAGTATAAAATTTAATTGTCAAAATCATTCCTTTGGCTTTTGCATCAAAAGATGACTATTTGACAACATTCACTATCCATTCCTTTTTAAAGACTTTTTAGGTCAACCAAAAATAGAGGAAACAGTGTTTTCACAAGATCAGTTACTTCTGACAGTTTACTGACACTTAGATTTATAAAAATTGCTGAACTTTTCATTACTTACAACAGCAAACATGAAGATGTCAAATAGGGCCACACAGGGGATTTCAACTGGAGACATTGGAACAAAGTTATATAGCTGAAGCTATGGAAAGGCAGCTAACTTAGGGAAAGAGGGGGGAGTTATCTAGGATTCCTAGGTACCATGTAAATTGGTTCAATTGATGATCTCTTGGGCTCCAAGAACAGAGATTGTCTAGTTTTTTGGGCACAGGGTTTGGGGCAATTTGATGAATAGGCATTAATGAATAGAAGAGTGAATGAGTGACCTCCAATCTGCTCTGTGACTGTAATCCTCTTAATCTCCATACTATCCCTCTCTCCACTTCTATTGTCTTCCCTGCCTAGTTGCACAGTATATGAGAGCCCAATTAGAAAAGCAGTTTGTGTGTACATTTAATTAGTTGCTCAAAAAGGAAAACTGACTACTCTTTATCTGCATCCTCAAAACTAAATCAAAAAAGCATTTTTAAAAAAATCTCAAGCATATTACAGTCTATTGTTGGAGTATGAGTATTCTGAAGGTAGTTAGTGGTACAGAGTGAAGACAAAGGATGATGAAAAGAGCTGGATCCTTTTAGCAAGAATAATGAACCCATAATCATTGCAAGTGATGAAGTAAATTTGGGAGGATAGTGGGGCTGACTAGATTAAATAATCTATAGGAGAAGGATAGACATTGAAGTATGGAAGAGGGTCACAAGATGTTGATACCACCATATGTTTTATACCTGATCTTTTGAAGGAGGGCTTTTAGGGGCCAACTGGGTTGAATTCACTGAAATAAAAATAAATACAGATCAAGAAGGAATACAGACATGGAAGCAATGAAATACAAAGAGTGTTGGACTGAGGTACCCAGAAAAGTTTGGATGATAGGGATGGCAATAGAATGAAATTGAAGAGTTAGGAAAAGGTAGGATATGGAAGTTTGAAGGATCAGGAAATAGTGGTAGGGAGCAGGCTCAAATCCAGGAGTTGAATGATGATGGTGTTTGGTGTAGGGTACATAAATACCTAAGTATAAACGTGGGACAAAGGTCAGGGAAGACAATAGAAGTGAAGAGAAGGATAGTATGAAGATTAAGAGGATTACAGTCACAGAGCAGATTGGAGGTCACTCATTCACTCCTCTATTCATTAATGCCTTCATTTACATTTTACTCAAAAATTACTCATGGATTGTTTCTACATTGAACACATGAACCAAAACTCTAAAATATTTAAATTCCATATACTATAAGTTAATTGGCAGACTGTGGAGTGGACATTTCATCACTATTTTTCTCTTATATTTGAATTTCATGTAAAGGACATGACCACGTTGGTTCTGGCAGGAGAGCCTGTTTACTAGAACCAGGTACTCAATGTTGGCAAGTGGTACCAGACCTGAACCTTTCTCAATATCTGTGTTTTGAAGAACTTTATGTCCCAAGATTGACTTAATGAAAGTCCTTTGTTTATCATAATATTTTTAAATATGAGGCATGCTTTTTCTGATATATAAAACAGAACAAAATAGAAATGAAAAACTGTAAATAATAGATGGCATGGTATAAAACCATGCCAAACGGAACAATGGGAAGTCCACTCTCACCAGTTTTATTCAACACAGTACTGGTGTTCTAGACAGAGCAATCAGGAAAAAGAAGGAAATGAAAGGCATCTAAGTTAGAAAACAATAAGTCAAATGTTCTCTTTGTGCTGATGACATGATTATATACATACCTAGAATACTCTAAATACATCTCTAAGACTCCCATAGTTGATAGACAATTTCAGTAAAGTCTTAAGGTACAAAATCAATATATGTAAATCAATATAATTCTATATTAAAAGAATTTCAGTGCCAGTAATGACTCCACACCCGGCCAGGACCAAGAGATTTATTAAAGCTGTTACAGAGAGGATCTGTAATGGAAAAAAAGAAAGAAAGAGTGAGAGAGTTGCGGGGAGAGGGCTGTATTTATCAGCCTGACAGGGGCGGGAAGGGGCCGTGCTATGTTCCTATTGGAGGAGCTGCATGGGAGTAGGGTGGGGCCAATGCCATGTTATAGTTCTATTGGATGCATAACAAAGCTGGCTAAGGATTGGAGGCTTGCAGGTTTGAAATTCGCGTGGGAAGGTTTGAAATTCACGCAAGGGGGAATTGTGCTCACAGAAGCCGGGACCTAGGGCCTTTGTTGTCTGGTATGTCCTCACCATGCTCGGTGCCATTCTGGGAGCCGCCCCTCTGGTGGCTTCCTCCACACTTCATATATACTGATGAAATTTAAGCTGAGAGCCAAATCAAGAACTCCATCCTATTTCTAATGGGCACAAATTATAAAAATTTCACAATATATTTCACTAAGGAGGCAAAAGATTTATACAAGGAAAAATTCAAGATGATGAAAGAATTCATAGATGACACAAATAATGAGAAAACATCCCATGCTTACAAATTAAAGGAATCAATATTATTAAAATGATCATATGGTCTCAAGCAATCTACTGATTTAGCACAATGCCAGTCTAATTACCAAAATCATTTACCATAGAATCAGAAAAAAAAATTCCAAAGTTTATGTGAAATAAACAAAAGCTTAAATAGTTAATGCAATCCTAAGCAAAAAGGGCAAATATAGCGGCAACACATTGTCTGACTTCAAATTATATGACCAAACTATAGTAATTAAACAGTATACTACTGGTATCTATAATGCCATCTATGTGTATTTTTTGACACATACAACAGTGAAATACACTAGAGAAAACAGAAATAAAGCCACATACTTACAAGTGACTAATCTTTGACAAAAGTTGACAAAAATGAGCCATGGTTCAATCAGTAAGGTTTGTAAAACTGACTAGCCATATGCAGAAGAATAAATGGGACCCTAATTTCACACCATATAAGAAAATTAGTTAACATGAATTAGAAACTAAAAGTAAGTCCTGAAACTATAGAAATACTAGAAGGAAATAACAGCAAAAAATTATTCTGAACTTCTCAGTAGTCAATGAATTTATGAAAATACTGCAAAAGCAAATGCAGCAAAACCAAAAATAGACAAAGGGGACTTAATTAAACTAAAAAGCTTCCATATAGCAAAAGAAATAATCAACATAGTAAACAGACAACCTACAAGATGGAAGAAAATAATCATTCTGGTGGGGAGAGGAAGATGGTGGCTGAGCCAGTCAGACTATGCCAGTCTCAGTATGAGTGAGTGATTGTGGAAAATTTTGTGTATGTGTCAATGAGTGAGTCAGCACATGACTGGCTGACGGAGTGAGGTCTCAGGAGCAAGTGGCCAGGGCTTTCCTGGTGATGTGATGGGTTCTGTAGCTGCTCAGCTTGGGCCCTAGTAATTCCTGCAGAAGCTGAGCGCCAATTTTTTTCTTTTTCTTTAAATTAACAAAACCTTTCCTGAGAAGAAGCTGCTAGGAGAGACTGACTAAATAGGGGTTTTTGAGCAAGTGGCCAGGGCTCTCCTGGTGAAGCAGTTGGAGCTGTAGCTGCTCTACTTGGTCCCTAGCTCTTCTCGGGTTGCAGAAGCTAAGCACTAGTTTTCTTTTTTAATGAAAAAAGTCTTCCTGGGAAGAAACTGCAGGGAGAGACTACCAGCTCCAGGCTCTGCTTCACCATTGCATCACTGGGCCAGACACTGCCAGCAAGGGCTGCAGAAGAAGCCCAGAGGTAGAGCCTCACCAGACAAGATGAAAGTGGCACCCTACCACCATCTTGAAAATGGGGCAGGAAAGTGCTCTGGCTTGCTCACCATGGAGCAAGAGATCTGATCTCTGTGACCAATGGATCAACTATTCAGGGGTTGATCATGACCCAGAGGAATATCCTGAAAGCACAAAATCTGGAGGGACAGGACAAGTGCTGAGTCTCAGGTGCCCCACCCCCTATCCTGATTCAGTTGAGGGACAAAGGATGTGGCCAGAAAAGGATAAGGAAGACCTCCAAGGAGATCAGTGGTGAGTCTGGGGCTCACCCAACCCCTTCCTCTCCAGCAATCCTCTGAACGTCAGACCCACATGGCTGCAGCACAACTAAGAGAGATATCTGCCGCAATAGTAGGAAAAAAATTCCAAATACAAAAAATTCTGCTCCAGGATAGGTCTAGCTGAAGCATCCCCAGCAGTGCCTGGGGAAGAGACATTCCTGTACCTCCCCACTGGAGGGGATCCCCTGACCATATGAGAGTGGGAAGGGAGGACTGCAGCCCCACCCATTCTCCACTGCCCACTCCTCCTTCCCTGGCCCAGACACTGGGGAGAAAGTGAATGAGGCCAAGCTCTGCAGAAGACAGCAGAGGAGCAGCTGAGAGAAACCATTATGGAACCTACCACAAGAGGGTAGGTTTTTCTTTTTTTTTTCTTTCTAATTTTTAAAATTTTTTTGTCGCTTTTGCTAGTTTTTATAATTTTTGAAATATATTTTCTTTGTGCATTAATGTGTATGTGAGGGTTTGATCTGCATTCCCCCCTTTTTTCTTTTTCTCCTTCTTTTGTTTTCTGTTTGTGTGTGTAAGTTAATGATTGAGTGTTCATCCTTTAGGTTGTTTGTTTGTTTGTTTGTTTTGGTCTGTTTTTGCTCTTTTGTTCTTCTTTCTCTCTTTTGTTTTAGTTTAATGTGTGTGTGAATATATGTGTAAGGGCTCGATATGAATTTCCATTTTTTTCTTCGTTTTTTTTCCATTCTTTCACTTTTTCTTCTCCTTTCATTTTGTCCTGGGCATGTGTATGTGTGTGTTTGCCTTTCCTGTTTTTTTGTTGTTGTTATGGTTGTTGTTTTTTGTCTTGTTTTGATTTGTTGTTATTTCAGTTTGTTTTGGGGTGTGTGAGTTCCATTGTTTTTCACTTTGGTTTCTGCTTTCATTGTTCTGTTTTTTTTTTCTTTTTCTTTTAATTCTTGTCTATCTTATTTCATTCTATCAACAGACCTATCAGCAGAAACACTAAAAGCAAGAAGGGACTGGAGTCCAATATTCAAAGTCCTCAAGATAAACAATTTCAACCAAGAATTTCCTACCTAGTCAAGCTCAGCTTCATCAGTGATGGAGAATTTACATCCTTCCCAGACATTCAATCCCTAAGAGGTTATGTAGCTTCCAGACCAGTTCTACAGATGATGCTTTAAAAGATATAAGCACAGAAAAAAGAAAAAAAAAAGAGTGGCCACAAACTTCCCAAGAGGACAACAGAGCACAAAATCAACAGAGACTACATCACAACAGCAAACTTGAGAACACACACATATATCAACCCCAAGCTAAAAAGAAATAAGCACACAAAACTTCATAAGAACCTCGTAGTTGGGTTCGGTGGCTCAGCCTGTAATCCCACACCTTTGGGAGGCTGAGGAGAGTGGATTGCCTGAGCCCGTGGGTTCGAGACCCACCTGGGCAACAAGACCTCATCTCTGCAATAAATAAAAAAATCAGCCAGGCATGGTAGCACATGCCTGTAATTCTGGCTACTTGGAAGGCTGAGGCGGAAGGATCACCGGAGCCCAGCAGGTCGAGGCTGTGGTGACCAGGAGTGGCCACTGCACTCCAGTCTGGGTGACAGACGGGAAAAAAAAAACTCAAAAAAAAAAAAAAAAAAAGAACCTCGTGATGGGGGATAAACACTCACATTTCAATTATCAGCCTAGAAGGTGAATGGACTAAATACACCACTGAAAAGACACAGAATGGCAAACTGGAAAAGAACCATGACCCAATTATTTGCTGCATCCAGGAAACTCATTTCACCACAAGGGATGCAAACAGATTCAAAGTTTGAGGATGGAAAATTAATTGTCAAGTGAAAAAGATCACAAAAGAAGTCAAGAGTCACAATATTAATACGAAACAAAACAACCTTTAAGCTATCCAAAATTTAAAAAGATATGACAGGACCCTACATAATGATAAAATGTTCAATTTATCCTCAAGAAATATTCATCCTAAATATATATGCAACCAACACAGGAAACCAGCATTTATAAAACAATTACTAAATAAACTACAAAAGGAATATTTACTCTAACACTATTATAGCTGGCGACTTGAATACCCCACTAACAGCCCTAGATAGATCATCAAGGCAAAATATTAACAAGGAGATCTGGAACCTCAAATTGACACTTGGCCAAATGGACTTAATAGCTACCTACAAAATATTCCATGTCGGTGACCAGCACTGACCAAGGGTGGGTTAGGACCCACACCAGAGAATCAGGAGACAGCGAGAAGACCACTCGGAGGCAGTTCTTCTGGGAACAGTCTGATCAGGACTGGAGCCAAATTTTATTCGGACTCCTTCCAACTTATATACCATTTTCTATACCCTCCAGCAGTGTGATAATCACTTACTGGGGGAGTACAAGTTCCATGCTTTACAAACTATGCATCACAAGACCACCACGAGATCTGCAATTTCCAAGCAAACAATTCGAATTCCATGATGCCTGCTGTGCTTACATTAAGGTCACAGATGCACAATTTCAATACAAATCGTTCAAAGTGTTTTCCATAATGTTCAATGAATCATTCATATTATACTCTTTGCTCTATACCCTGATTAATACAAAAAACTTTCCTGAGTTAACTCTAGGTTCAATCCAAGTTCACTGACTCCCAATATTTTTAACGATTATATTATTACTTAACACTATACTATAATCTATAAGTTTAGTTAAATGACTTAACTGTCAGTTATACTATTATCCTATTACGATTTAATGTAATGCCTTATAACTCAGTTAAAACTTATTCTTAAACTACAAAACTTTACTATAATTCATATGTTTCATATGTCTAAACTTTAATTTTTATATGATCTAGTTATTGGACTTTAATACTATGCTATATCCTATTAAGCTAATACCTTATCGTTAATTCTTTTATAAATCGTATAGTAACTATTACACTTGAATAATGTAGCAAAAGGAAACAAAACAGCAAGCATAGATTTACGCAGCTATGAGTGTATATGTATATATTTTATCCTAACAAGTCTACTCTAAAAATCAAATAGTAGCTGTCCCACTCTTGAACAAGGAAATGCAGGGCTGCCAAGATGGCAGCCATGGGCTGAAGCAGACAGAGTTTCAGTAATTAATGAAACAAAAGAAAACGTTCTACCTGGCTAGGGGCAGGGCGACAAAACTATCATGGTAATTTAGTTTCTAATCTTAGCCCTAGGGGAGACAGCTTTCGGGAACAAGAGCTGACTACCCAGTCTACCAGGAAATAAAAGTTAAAAAATATCTAGAAAGAAGTAAAACTTAGAAAGACAGAGAGAAATAATTCTGCTATGCACTTTCCATCAGGTGTATTGAGATTTACTTATAAGTTTTACTGCCATGTATGCACACTGGTCACTAATCACACGCCAATATTATAGGTATAACTGATATCCTATGTCAGAGGCGATCTTCCAGATGGGCCTTTACAGGCCTCAGCCATGTAGCTATAGATGTTGGCTCCCAACAATTCCACCCTACAACCACAGAATATACATTCTACTCACCACTACATGGAACGTACTCCAAGATTGATCACATCTTTGGCCACAAATCAAGGATAAACAAAACCCATAAGGTTGAAATATTGCCATGCATCTTCTCAGACCACAGTGGAATAAAAATAAATATCAACACCAATAAATTTTCTCCCAAACCTTCAAAGACATGGACACTAAACAGCATGATGCTAAATGACTACTGGGTCAACACAGAAATAAAACCAGAAATTAAAACATTCCTGGAAATAAATTAAAATGAAGAAACATCTTACCAAAACCTCTGGGATGCCATGAAAACAGTTCTAAGAGGGAGATGTATATCTCTATGAACACAAATCAAGAAAATGGAAAGATCACAAGTTAACAGTCTAACAAATTACCTAAGGGAGCTTGAATGGCTAGTTCACCAAAACCCTAACTTTAGCAGAAGAATTCAGGTCACCAAAGTAAGAGCTCAAATACGGGACATAGAAAACAAAAATATCATAGAAAACATCAACAAAACAAAAAACTTGTTCTTTGAAAGAATTAACAAGATTGTTGGACCCCTAGCCAGAATGACCAAGAAAAAGAGAGGAAAAACCCAGATATACACAATTAGAAATACAAAAGATCAAATCACAACTGACCCTGAAGAAATACAAAAGATTATCAGAGATTACCGAGCACACCTGTATGGAAACAAACTTGCTAACCTAAATGAAATGGAAAACTTTCTGATATCACACAATCTCCCAAGGTTGAAAAGAAGACATTGAGATACTAAGTAGACAAACACCACCCAGGAAATTGACACTGTCATAAGAAAACTACCTACAAAAAAAAAGTCCTTGACTTTCCAGCATAATTCTACAAAACATACAAGGAGGAGCTGATACAAAACATATTGAAAGTATTCTAGGCAATTGAGAAAGATGGAATTCTCCCCAAGTCATTTTAGGTTATCCCTCTTTCCTGACAATATGATCCTATATCTCAAAAATCCAAGTGATCTGTCAAAAACCTACTTGCACTGATAAAGGACTTTGGCAAAATTTCAGGGTACAAAATAAATGTGCAAAAGGCAGTTGCACTCTTATACACCAACAACAAGCAAACAGAGAACCAAATAAAAAACACAATCCCATTCACAATAGCCACACAAAAAATGAAATACTTCAGCATCTTCCTAACCAAAGAAGTGAAAGACCTTTACAATGAGAACTACAAAATACTGCTCAAAGAAATCCAAGGAGACACAAACAAATGGAAAAATATTCCCTGCTCATAAATAGGAAGAATCAACATTGTTAAGATGTCCATCCTACCAAAGGCAATCTACAGATTCAATGCAATACCCATTAAATTACCAACATCATTCTTCTCAGACTTGGAAATGACAATACAGAAATTCATGTGGATACATAAACAACCACGAATAGCCAAAACACTCCCCAGCAAAAGAAACAACTTAAGGGGTATTGCATTGTATCTGTAGATTGCCTTCAGTAGGATGGACATTTTAACAATGTTGATTCATGAGTATGGAATATTTTTGCATTTGTTTGTGTCTTCTTGAATGGGATTGTGCTTTTAATTTGGGTCTCTGCCTGTTTGTTGTTGGTGTATAAGCACATAAAATTTCTAAGGAAGATTTCTAATGAGGTCAGAGTAATAGAAACAACATGATGTTAATGATTTACATGGTCAGTCATTGGAATTATTTGTACAATTAAATGTTAATTAATTAAAAATAAAGATATGGAAAGATTCTAAGAAAATGTACTCTGCCAATATTGATCCAAACAGTGATAGAAAGTCTAGACAGACATTACCTCTAGAAAAAAGAAAGATGTTTATAACAGTCTATCACAAAAAGAAACGCCAGCATCAGATGGTTTAAGTAGCAGAATCTGTCATTCTTTTAACTATCACATAAGCCAATGCTTCCTTCTAAATTCAAAAGCAGTAAATGGTGACAAAATTATTGACATTTATTTTTAAGAAAAATATGGAGCTGTCATTGGTTTTGTAATTACTGATACATATGAAATTTAATAGTAAAAATAATTATTTTGGATTTTGCAAAAGACAAATTCACATTTGATAAGGTACGCTATTCATTTTTCTCATAAAGATTTTATGCCAACACAAAAGCAGAGGAAAAGTGTTTACACAAGACCACAGTTAACTTCTGATACCCTCTAAGGGTTTGAGTGTCTTCAAATCCACAGCAGTAGGCAAAAACGATCTTAGAGTCGGCAGATTATTTTAGCAGCTACTAGGTAAATAATTTCCGGTTTCAATAATTCTCTAGAAAGACACACAGAACTCATTTTGGCCTGTTTTATCAATGTTGTAGTTTATTACAAGGAAAGGATACCGATTAAAATCAGCCAAGGGAAGAAGTGTAGAGGGCAGAATCAAGTAAAAGGACCAAATGTTGAGCAACCAGTTGTCTTCTCTCCATGGTGTCATAATGCATTACTTTTCCAGCATTGATAAAAGACAAGAATCATGACTGTTGTCCATCAGGGAAGTTCACTCAAGCCTTTGCATCCAGAGATTTTACTAGAGCTCCAACACATACTGCCCTTATGGCAGGTATTTTGTTTCCAGTTCCTCCAGAGGCTGACCTGGTACTTTGTGGCCAAAAGCCCCCATTATAATTCACATTGGTAGACTGTCTAGTGCTCAGACCCCAAGGCAAACAAAGACACATCTTTCAGACATGACATTCTAAGGTTCTGGAGATCACCTCCTAATCGCTAATGGCAACTTTTGGAATCACTTCAGAAAAGGTTAATTTTTCACTATGCAGGCCACTTCAGGACTCTGCCCAAGGTTGTCTTACAGCATGATGTTCATATTCATCTGGACACTTGGACACGATAATGGTGTCATATGAATATGTAAGGCACACAGAGTAGCCTGTTTGAAGCAGGGATTGATTTATGGAAACTGAATTCATCCTAGGTAGCAATTTCATACATTTTCCTACTTTGCTATTAACTTAATGTTCACATCCCTACTTGACCTACCAACATCATTTTTTAGATTGGGCTAATTCTTCACTACACACACTCTCTATTTCCTAGCCAAGGACACATCCATATGGTTGACAGAATATACTCCTGTCAAAATTCACTGTACAAGTTAGGTTAACTTTTTTCATACCTAATAAAATCAGAGTTAAGTTGTCAGCAGACAAAACACTCAGGGCGCCTTAGGACTTGTTCTAAGCAACAAGTTCAGTTGCTGAAACAACCTGCAGTACTCCAACTCTAAGACTACATTTGCCTCCTGCTGTCATTCACCAGTCAGAGCTCCCCAGCACCACAAAACCCAGGTTCAATGATCTTTGTTTCATGATAAAACATAACATTTTTCTTTCTAATAAAACTCCCACTTTTTTTATTTGGTCATTATATCAAAGCTACCCCTATCTGTGCGTCTGCCCAGAATTGCCATTCTGTTTCTATATATGTCATTATATACATTCTCAAATAAAATGGTTTGCTTAGAGATGTTGCTTACACACACAAACACACACACACACAATGTTCACTCACTCACATATATATGCAAGCACACAGTATGCACACTCATATACTCAAACTTAGTTAAATGTATATAGCCATGCACTGGATAATGACATATGGGTCAACAAAGGACCACACATATGATAGTGGTTTCATAAAATTATAATAGACCTGAAAAATTCCAATGACCTAATGATATTACAGGCAATTTAACATTGTCATGCAATGCATTACTCATATGGTGATCCTGGTATTAACAAAACTACTATGCTGTCCATCATATAAAAATATAGGACACATGGTTGTGTACAGTGCATAATACTTGATATTAATAATAAAGGACTATGTTGCTAGTATATCTACTTAATTTACTAAACATTTTATCATTATTTTTTAGTGTGCTCCTGCTTATAAAAAAATAGTTGACTGTACAACAGTGACTAGCATGTCCTTCATGAGGATTTTCAGAAGACATTGGTATGACAGCAGAAGGCAGCTCCATGCATGTTTTTATCCCTGAAGACCTTCCAGTGGGACAAGATGTGGAGACGGAAGACAGTGATATTGATGATCCCGAATCTTCATGAGTCTAGGCTATGTACCTGTTTGTGTTTTAGTTTTTAACCAAAAAACATTTTTAAAGTATGCATTCTGTGAATAGACAACTGGGCCTGAGTTGCCAACATCGAGCAGCAGTCAGTTTCTCCACATACAACCCAGGAGTAGGAGACTCAAAAATCCCTTCTTCTCCCATCGTGTGAGATTTTTTTGATCTTTGGCTACATTTTTGGCTTTGTGAGGAACTTGATCATCAAACACAATGGTTAGCAATGTTATCAACAAGATAGATCCTCACTCCATAAGCTCCCATGTATTCATCAGGAATCTTTTCTTTCTTTTAAAAATGTATTTTATTTTAAAGATGTATGACACAAGTCAAGATTGGGTATATCACTGGTCTAGATACAGGTGAAGTTTTGAGCCTCCCATTGGACTTTACTTTGCCTGGATTAGGATCAGGCAGGTTTATCAATGTTTTGTGCCTCCTTGCCTCCCCTGGCAGTGTCTCACTACTGCCAATCTCTTTTTTGTAGTGTTATGATAGGTGTTCAGGGTCCACTTATGAGTGAGTACATGTGGTACTTAGTTCTTTGTTTCTAGCTAGTTCAACCTCTATGAAAAACAGTGTGGTTATTTCTAAAAGAACTAGAAATTGACCTTCCATATGACCCAGCAATCCCCCTTCTGAAAATATACCCGGAGGAACTCAAATCATTCTACAAAAAAGATACCTGTGCACGCATGTTCATAATAGCAAAAACATGGAAATCCTGCTGCCCATACAAACTGTACTGGATTTAAAAAAAAAACGTGGCACATATACACAATGGAATATTATACAGCCATATGGACTTTGCAGCAACTTGAATGAATTTGGAGTCTATCATAATCATCAGGAATTTTAATACTCTTGTTGTCAAGTCTGATGTGGAGGCAATCTTTGTGAAATATGGTAAAACTGTGGGTTGCTATGTTCATAGGGGCTTTGCCTTCATTCAATATATCAATGAGAGAAATGTCCAGGCTACTGTAGCAGGAGAGGATGGCAGAATGATTGCTGATCAGGTTTTATATATTAATCTGGCTGCACAGCCAAAAGTGAGCCCGAGGAAAAGCAGGTGGGTAACAATCTGTATCAGAGATGCTTGGCTCCTTTTTGACTTGGACCACAACTTTCAACGGGATTATTATGACAGGATGTACAGTAACCCAGCACATGGTCCTCCTCCTCCTCCTCCTCCTCCTACTACTACTACTACTTGGGCTGTAGTGACCTTTTTTATTTGTTTGTTTGTTTTGCTTTGTTTTGCTTTGTTTTGTAATGCCATCTCAATGCCAGTGTGTCTCAGGAAATGCCTCACAGAAGGGCAAAAGTGACTTCAGTTCTAAGAGTGTGCTTGTTCATTAATTTGTATTGCCCTGTGACTAGTCCCTTTGTCACTTCCTTTGACGGTCTTAGTAGTTTTGTTGTCTCATGCTATAATTTTGGCTTTTAGTTTTGACACCTCTTTATGACTTAACCATAAAGAGGATATATGCATTTTATCAATTGTCTCCAAAATAATCTCTTGTTATGCAGGGAGTACAGTTCTTTTCATTCATGCAGGAGCTCAGTACTTGCTTCACTAACTGCAAAGTCACTCTATCTTATTTAGTTGAGTAGTACCTGAGCACAGACTGAGTTAGAAGGATGAGTGTATACCCCACATAAGTGTGCTGTGTCAGGCGGTTCAACACAAATGTAACATGAATTTGTGTGAATGAGAGTTGGCAGGTCAAATGCATCCTCTAGAAAAATAATTAGTGTTAATAATATTAAGATTTGTTTTCTAATGTTGATATTGTAGGTTATTTTTGTGAACAGCCTGCCATTTGGGACTTTTTTTCCTCAAAATAAACAAGTCCCTATTAACCAAAGAAAAAAAAGTTTAAAATATTAAAATATTAAAAAAAGTACAGAATAAGACTGTAATAACAAAACATTTTTGTACAGCTGTATATTATGGCTTTTTATGCTGAATGTAAAAATACTTACAGAAATTAAAGATTATAAATTTTTTAAATGCAGTAAGATAAGGTTAGTTTATTCTTGAAGAAAGAAATTTTAAAGTAAATTTAGTGTAGCCTGAGTGTTAACAAAGCTTACAGTAGTGTGTGATAATGTCCTAGGCCTTCACATTCACTCACTACTCACTCAGTGACCCAGGAAGAGCAACTTCCAGCCCTGCAAGCTTCATGCATTATAAGTGTCTTATGTAAATACACCATTATTCATCTATTACATCATATTTTGCTGTACTTTTTCTATGTTCAAATATATTTAGAAGCATAAATATTTACCAGCATCTTCCAATATAGTAGCACCCAATATAGGTTTGTAGCCTAAGAACAATAGGCTGTACCATATAGCCTGGATATATAATAGGCTCTTCCATCTAAGTTTGTGTAAGTGCACTCTGTGATATTCACATGAGGATAAACTGCCTCAGGATGCATTTCTCAGAACATATCTTTGTTGTTAAAGGAGGCATGACTGCCAGTCACACATTCACAAACACTCAAGCAAATTCAAGTTACAGACACTCACTCACCTTCATGCACAACTCACTATGCACACACTAAGCCAATGTCACAGTTCCACTCACTTTTACATAATCACTCTCATAGTCACTCAGTATGTGAATCTCAATCATTTGGTCATATGTGGCAAACTGCAAATCTCAGGGCTCTGTCTACACCCATGACAGCACATAAGGACAATAATGTGCAAATGTAGCATTTCAATAGTCCTGTGATCTCTGTTTCTTGAGACTGGGAGTGTGATTAAAAAGTTGTAGTGTGTGGATGAATGACTGCAAGTGGGTGTGACAGAGTGGGGTAAGAGGGAAGGCACAAGGAGAGGGGTTCCAAGGTTAAATGGGATGCAGAGAGCCTGATGGGGATAGAGAGTACAGAAGGAGGGTGCAGAGAGTCAAATGCACACAGGACCAAAGGGTGTGGTGTGTCTAATATGCTCTGCAGTGTTGAAGGGCACAGGGGAATTGAGTACAGCACATGATGGGTTTGGAGGGATAGGCGGTACAGCACTCATGGAAACAGAATATTATGGGAATGAAATACAAAGAGAAAAAGTGATTAAAGGGCAGGTGTGGGTATTAAGGCCCAGGACAGTCAATGTGCACAAGGGGTTACAGAACCTGGGGGGATACATATTTAAGCATATATATTTAAGATATATATGTTCTTTTCTTGGAGAAACACAGTACACTGACTTTTAGGTTTTTTAAATTGCTGGACTCTTTATTACTGACAGCTGCAAACAAGAGAAGGATGCAAAACAGAGCCACAGAGGGGGTTGCAACTGATGATAGGGTGACAGCGAACTGATGCTATAGGGGGCGGTATACGTAGGGAAAGGGAAGAGAGGTTATCTAGGGCTGCTATATACCATGTGAATTCATGTACTTGTATGATTTTCCTGGCTCCAAGAATAGGTGCTGTCCCTAGATTTCGATACCAGGAAGTGGGGCAAGTGCCTACTAGACAAGTGTATGAGAGCCTAAAGAGGGAAAAAGTTTGTGAATTTAGTCAACTGCTCAAGAAGAAAAACTGACTACGCTCTATCTGGGGTCTCAAAATGGGATTAAGAGAACATTTTTTTTTGTTTTTTTGTTTTTAGATACACCTGTAATTTTATTACAAAATCATTCTTTTGGCATTAGTTGGTTACAGTGATAGCAAGATACTATGAGTGTGGCAGAGCACCTCTGATGCAGCAACTGAATTCCCTGCTTACTGAACCAAACTTCAGTTACCTCATACCCACGACATATAAGTGACCTATAATCACTGCTGCTACAAATCCCAATCCACATACCATCTAGGAAGGAGTCGGTTCTAAGGGATTAAATTAAATGTTGATAAGACTACAAAAGTTCCTTTATGGGACTTTCTTTCTCTCCCCTCCAATTACTTTGCTTTAAAAGAATCAAATTACTTAGAGCTAGTCTGAATAGCAGCAGCACCCAAGCAGCTTAGTTCTTGTTAAAAAGCAAAACCTGTTCAATACATTTGTATACAACAGGCAAAGGGAATGATCACTCTTGTTTAAACCTCTGCATTAGAGTCCCTTAAAAAAATAAAAGCATTCCATCAAATTCTTCTGGAAGGAGTTATTGCTGTACATTTGTTGGTGGGTCACTTTCTGTGCTGTGTTTGCTTTGAAGGGATCTTCCAATGTATCTCCAATATTCCTTTCTTATAGTGTCCTTTTCTTTAGCTAGGATTTCACATAACTCTAATGCTTTATTAAGAATGTCTTCCTTGTTGTCACATTGGTTTTCTAGCATGTCTTCATAGATATCCACAAGAAAGGCAATTAGGTATGGGGAACTGTGACTTGGTTGTAAATCAAGTAATTGATTTAACAGATTGGGATATTTAGAAAGACCACGATCCTGTAAAATCCCTTTCAAATAGTTCCATGCACTTTCATTATGTGGTACTAGTTTGATCATTTCCAGAGTGTACTGGACTTCTCTCTCCAATACAGCACGATCATTGTAGCCAGTGGTGTTAGAAATGACGAAGTATCTTTGGTTCCAGACAGAGTTATTTCTCACATCCTCTTTGAGAAGTTGGTCTACATACTGCAGCTCATTATCCCAAAGTTTAAATTCCTGAATAACCCACTGTCGATGCTGCCAGGCATGATAATTCTTTGCATCCTGATTAAGAATATCTGCAATAAACTCAAGCTCCTGAGATGGATCTTTCAGCCATTCCACTAATACTCACCTATGATGCCAAACTTGGTAGTTTTGGGGCTGTTCCTCAATTATTGCGGTGATGTAGTTCATTTCCTCATGGAGGTCTTTCTGAAGTGACTTTAAGAGAACTCTCCGAAAATGCCACACTGTGTAATTGGCTGCATTTAACTCAATAGCATCCCAGGTTAGTTTGAAAGCTCGTTCACTTCTTTCATCACGCTGCAGAACAGCCCGGAAATAATCATACACATCTCTAAATTTTTCACTGTAGATGATCTGGACCACTGGATTAGGACCATCATTCTGTGGCACTGGATCTATATCAGCCCTTTCTGATCTGTCCCTGTACAGGACGTAGGTGGGCGAGTCCAGGCAAAGACAGCCGTCGTCCATAGGGGAGGCCACCGCCTCCCCGGCCTCGGCCGCCACCGCCTCCTCCGGCGGCTGCTGGGCTGGCGGTGGATGCGGCTGAGGCGGCGGCTGCTCTGGCTGACCTGGCTCGCCGCCCTGCGCCGCCTCCCCTACTCCCTCGGTGGCTGCCATCTCGCCTCGGTCCGCAGCGGAGGTGGCGACGGAGGCCCGCAAGAGAACATTTTTAAAAAAACTCTAAGATATTATAGCCTCTTACTGAATATTTGGGGCATAGTTTCATGCAAGATAGACAGGGAGAGGGGTTAAAACATCTGGCTCTTCATAGGAGGGGATAACGGGCACAGAAACATTGTAAGTGATGAAGTAAGTTGGGGGAGGAAAGTGGGGCTGGATAAATTAAAGCAATGTAGAATTGTGGATGATGGTCACAAGAAGCTAATGCCATCCTGTCTGATATCACAGATTGTGAAGGAGGGCTCGTAGAGGCAATGAAAACCTAGTTGAGTTCACCGAAATGGGAGTAAATCTAGGTCAAGAAGAAAGACATGGAAACAATGAAATGCAATGAGTGTGAGACAGAAGTTTTCAGAAACATTTGGAGGATAGAAGTGACAATAGGATGGAATCAAAGGATACAGGAAGAGATGGGGAATGGAAGAATAGAAGTTTCAGGAGGAGGTGGGAGGGCAGTATAAATCCAAGAGTTAAGGGTGATGGTGCTTGGTCTGAAATGGATAAAGGCCTACGTGAAAACGTGGAATGGAAGTGAAGAGAAGACAATAGAGGTAGAAAAGTGGATAATTTGAAGATTAAGAGACTGAAGGCCATAGGAGCAGATTGGAAGTCCACTCATTCATTTCTCTGTTCATTCGTGTTCACGTTTACATTGGACTCACAATTTACTCATGGTCCATTTTTCTTTCTGCTAATGAAGCAAAAATCATGCTCATAAAAAATGCTACTAAAAAATCCTTAAAATGTAAGATAACAGAATGTTGAGTGAAGAATATTTCACCACTGTTTTTGTCTAATGTCAGAATCCTGGGAGGAGAATGTGACCACAGTGGGTCTGGCAGTCCAGACAATTTTCTATTACCAAGTACTCAATTATGGCATCACTGACCTCTTCCAAGTCCTTAAGACTTGAAAAACATTTATGACTCAAGACTGACTTGATGAAAGTCCCTCCATTTACTATAATGTTTTGAAATGTAATGCACACTGACATATCAAACAGAATAAAACAGAAATGAAATATTGTAAGTAGTAGTTTGCATTGCATGAAACCATGCCCAGGGGACTATTGGAAAGTCCACTCTCACCACTCCTATTCTACATAGCACTGGAATCCCAGCCAGAGAAATCAGGCAAGAGGAGGGGAAAATAAAAGGCACTCAAGTTTAAAAGGAGGAATTCAAATTACCTCTGTTCACTGATGACATAGTTGTTTACCTAGGAAGCCCTAAAGAGTCTGCCAAGACACTTCTAGACTAGACAAACAACTTTAGTAAAGTCTCGAGATACAAAATTAACATACATAAATCAGTAGCATTTCTTTATACCAATAATGTTCAAGATGAGAGTCAAATCAAGAGCTCAAGTTCATTTATAATAGTCAAAACTAACAAAATACCTAGGAAGACATTTAACCAAGAACATGAAGGATCTCTACAGAGAAAACAACAAAACAATGATGAAAGAAATCATAGCTGACACAAACAAATGCACGTATGGTCCATGCTCAAAGATAGAAAAATGAAATATCATGAAAATAACCATATTGCCCAAAGTAATCTACAGATTCAACACATTTTCTATTTAATTACCAAAAAAACCCTGCAGTTCATATTAAACAAACAACAACAAAAACAAACAAACAAACAAAAACAGAAACGCCTGAATAACCAAAGCCATCCTTAGGAAAAAGTCATCTGGAGTGATCACATTGTCTTACTTCAAATTATCTTTCCAAGCTATAGTAAAACACATGCTACTAACACAAAAATAGACACAAAGATCAAGGGAATAGAAGAGAGGATCCAGAAATAAAGCCACATGCTTACAAGCAACTGATCTTGGACAAAAGTTGATAAAAATAAACCATAGAGAAAGGACATCCTATTAAATAAATGGGGGTGAGAAAATTGACTAGTCATAACCAGAAAAATTAAATTTGATCCCTACCTTTCACTATATGCAAAATTAGTTAATATGATTAAATGCCTAAATGTAAGTCCTAAAACTCAAAATCCTAGAAGAAAACATAGGAAAGATTCTTCAGGACATCAGACTAGGCAAAAAGTTTTATGACAGAGACAACAAAAGCAATTGCAACAAAAATCCAAATAGAAACATTGGACTTAATTAAATGAACAAGTTTCTGGGGAGCAAAATAAATAATCAACAGGATAAACAGACAACTTATAGAATGAGAAACATATTGTCAAGTTATACCACTGACAAAGGACTAATATCCAGAATCTATAAGAAACTAAAATAACTCAACAACACCAATACCACCAACAATAAAAAACATTAACATTAACAAAGGACATTAACAGTCATTTCTCAAAAGAGGAAATGCAAGTGACCATTAAACAAATTTATAACGCTCAACATTGAAAATAATTAGAGATCCAGTCCTCTTTTGATGGACAACATGGTTGGTTCCAGGTTCTTGCTATTGTGAACAATGCTGAGATAAACATATGTGTGCAGGTATCTTTTTTATACAGTAATTTGAGTTCTCCAGGATATATTCCCAATAAGGGGATTGCGGGATCATATGGGAGGTTGATATTTAGAGCTTTTAGAAAGTGCTACACTGTTTTCCACAGAGGTTGTACTAGTTTACACTCCCACCAACAGTGTAGCAGTGTTCCTTTTTCACCACATCCTCTCCAGTATCCGTTATTTTTTCAGCTATTGATAATTGCCTTTCTGAATGGATTTAGGTGGTATCATGTAGTTTTAATTTGCATCTCCTTGATGATTAGTGAGGTTGAACATTTCTTCATGTGTCTGTTGGCTGTTCATATGTCTTCTTTTGTGAAGTGTCTGTTCATATCTTTTGCCCACTTTATAATGGGGTTGTTTGTTTTTTTCTTTTCAGCACGTTTGAGTTCCTTGTAGATCCAAGATGTTAGGCCTTTGTCAGACATGGAGTTGGCAAATTCTTTTTCCCAGTCTGTAGGCTATCTCCCTGCTCTCTTTATGGTTTCTTTGGCTTTGCAGATTAAAAAAATGTGGTACATATACACAATGGAATACTACGCAGCCATAAAAAAGAACAAAGTCATGAATATTGCAGCAACCTGGATGGAACTAGAGTCTATAATACTGAGTGATCTCTCACAGAAACAAAGATCTGAGTATCACATGTTCTCATTCATATAGTGGACCTTGAACATCTATCATAATACTATAAGAAAAGGAATGACAGTGTCGGGAAACTATGGGGGGGTAGGGAGAGGAAGGGAGGTGGGATTAACGGTAGTCAACATCTGTCTGGGCATGGGGAGACACCCCTTATTAACAAGGGTGCCTGAACGATACATATTTCTATACCTAACCCTTAACTGTATTCCACAATTTTAAAATAAAAAATATGTTTATAAAAAAAAGAAAATCATTAGAGAAATGTAAATTTAAAAAACACTAAGATAACTTACATCAGTGAGAATGCTATTAAAATGTCAAAAAATAATATCTTTATCATGCAGAAAAGAAAGAATGCTTTTACACTGTTGGTGGAAATGTATGTGGGGAGACTCCCATAGAATGGAATTTATTTATAAAAAGTTGTGTATTTATTCTTACATGTTTAAGCCTCAGTCATCTTCAAAGTACTCCCCATTTGAGACAATAAACCTATTGAGATGCTTTTTCCACCGCTTAAAACAGTTTTTCAGTTCATCAATTTGGACGCCTTTTAAAGGTGTTTCTACCATTTTTTGTTTCTCCTCTTCCACATTGGCAAAACTTTCCCTTTGTGAACTTTTTTCAACCAAGGAAAGAAAAAACAAATTGTTCAGGATGAGATCCAGTGAATAAGGAGGGTGGGGCAGGGGGGTCATGCTGTTTTGGGTCAAATACCACTTAAACACTCAGTGTGGTGTGGGCTGGTATGTTGTCATGTTGGAAGAGCAAGTCACCTGTTTGTCAAAATTCAGTACATTTCTTCTGCAAGTCATAATGCAAACTTCTCAAAACTTTCTGAGAAAAACTTTGGTTGACCGTTTGATCCAGAGAAACAAATTCTGAGTGTACTACAAAAAGCCCACCATCCAAAGGTATCTCTAGGTTTTTGAGATCTCCTCTCATATATTAGTTCAGTTTCTATAGAAAAGAGTATGGAGACATCTGAAGGAACTAAAAATAGAATTGCCATTCAACCTAGTAATCCCACTTCTGAGTATCTGCACAAAGAGAAAAAATTATGTAAGAAAGACACTTGCACTCTTAGGTTTATTGCAGCACTATTCACAACAGTAAAGACATGGAACCAACTCAGTGCCCCTCAAAAGTTGACAAGATAAAGAAAATGTAGATACTATGAAGCCATAAAAACAAAGATGAAGCTGGAGGTCATTATACTAAATGAACTAACTCCGAAGCAGAAAATCATATGCCATGTCTTCCTTCTTATAATAGGGAGCTAAAAAAATAGGAACACATGGACATAAAAATGGACATAATGGACACTGGGGACTTCCAAAGTGAGGGAGGCAAAGAGGGGAGTGAGAGTTGAAAGATTGCCTATAAGATACACAACAGATATTATATTGCATGGCTTTATACTTAATGTATAACCAATCACTAATGAATGCTATTTCTGTAAGCCAATGAGAATTCCTGACAAGAAAGTTGTCCTTTGTTTCTGTCTTTCAAAACTTGTAACAAAGACAAATGGAGTGCATGTCCAAGGTTACATGCGTCTGAGTCTTTCGGGCAACCGCCCTCAGTTTGGCACTAGTAAACTCTAAATTACATTTTGTTGGCTGGGAGTGGTGGCTCAGCCTGTAATCCCAGCACATTGGGAGGTTGAGGCAAGAAGATTACCTGGGCGTGGTGGCTCAGCCTGTAAGCCCAGCACATTGGGAGGTCGAGGCAAGAGGATTGAGATCAGCCTGGTCAACTTGGTGAGACCTCATCTCTACAATAAATCACAAAAACTAGCCGGGTGTGGTGGCATGCATCTGTAGTTCCAGCAGCTTGGAAGGCTGAGGCAGAAGGATCACCTGAGCCCAGCAGGTCAAGGCTGAGGTGGTTGTAAGCGTGCCTCTGCACTCCAGCCTGGGTGACAGAGTGAGACTCCGACTCAAAAAAAAAATTACATGTTGTTTTTCAGTGTTTGTTTTTTAGTTGACATTTCTGGTGCCATGAATAAAATTCAGTGTGACCCAGCTTCACCAATTCAACATTCCTCCCAGATTTGGTAACTGGTCAGTTCTGAATACCTTAGGTTCTTCTGATTCCAAGAGAAAAGGATGAAAGTGAACTGTTGAGTTCTACTGAAAATCTGCACCTATCCCCTTTTTGGTTGAAGGTCTATAATTCACTTGAACTGTTATTTCAAGCAATCTCTTTCTAGAAGGAAGATTTCCATCTTTATCCTGCAGGCAAAAGACTTGGGTTACAGTAAAACTCTGCCTCAGGATGAGAGCATCTGGTCAAGGTCAGGTAAAGACCTCTGCATTGAACTTTGCCTTTCTGCCTCTATCTCAAAGCCATAAGGTCTGGTTCAAGGTATTGGCAGCTGTGACATTGGTGGTCTTGTTTTAATACCATACCTTAAAAATTGAAGCTACATTTCTATTTTTGAAATTCAGTTTTGATAACTCATTTGTTACCACCTCCTACTAGTTAAATACCAGCTGAATTTATGCAGAACACTTATGGGATACCCTCTTGTAGATATCCAGGAGAAGTGGACCCAGCTGATCTTGGAAGACCATAAGCAACAATGGCTAATTACTTTTGAGGTTTTTTTTAAAGACTAAAATAAATTTATTTGCATGAGCAACTGGACAATCATGGTTAAATGACCAGACTATTTGAATAGCAGTCTTACTTCCAATGGCACCTCAGATGCTTCTAAAAATAATTCTGAGAAAATTGCCTCCATTCAGGAGACAAACACAAAGATATCCCCACCACCTGAAAAAATTAACCAGAACTTTGACCCCCTCCATGAAACTCCTATTGCGGCAGTCCTGCAGTTGCTCTGCATTCTCTCTGGTTCTGGAGGGTGCTTGATTCTTGAATTGTCTTTTACTCAGTTAAACTTTGGTAAATGCAATTTGCCTAAAGTGTTTTTTAGACAATGCCACATTGTCTAAAAAAGACAATTCCCAAGCTCTCAGAGATTCCCAAGCTCTCAGAGATTCCCAAGCTCACTGAATGACCAAAGGAGACACCCTCAGAATTCATTTTGTCTTTAGTTGTATATAGCAACTGGAGGTTGTCGATGTGAGAAAAGATGACAGACCTTGTAAAATATTTAACAAGGTGGCCGGGCATGGTGGCTCACGCCTATAATCCCAGCTCTTTGGGAGGCCTATGTAAGAGAATTGACTGAGCCCACAGGTTCAAGACCAGCCTGGGCAACGTGGTGAGACCTCATCTCTACAATAAATCAAAAAATTACCTGGGTGTGGTGGCATATGCCTGTAGTTCCACCTACTTGGAAGACTGAGGCAGAAGGACTGCCTGAGTCCAGCACATCAAGTGACTATGAGTGTGGGTGACAGAGTGAGACACCAATTCAAAAAAAATTATATATATAAAAAACAAGGCTTATTCTGAGCCAAATGTGAGTGACCTAGGCCTGTGGCACTGTCCCAAGGGTTCCATAGAGCTTGTGCTCACGGTGGTTAAATTGCAGCATAGTTTTATACATTTTAGTAAGGTGAAAGCTACATGAAACCATAAATCAAACATTAGTTCATCTTAGGAAGATGGGACATCACGAAAAAGGAACGTGCAGATTATAAGTAGATTCATAGATTTGCTCTATCTATAGAATTTTGAAATCAGTCAAGGAAATGCCATTGTGGAGATGAGATAAGGACATAAGATTTTGAGAAGAAGTTGCGTGACATGTGATGAAGCCTCATAGGTGTCATCCCTGAGAGAGAACAAATAGCAAATGTCTAGCTCCTCCATAGAAATCCTTTGAAGAGAATTCCATGCGGACAAAAGTATCCCCTAAAAGATGGCTTTGCAAGGTCATAAAACATATTTTATTTTCTTCTTTATCTGTTATGGATGTTATGCCAGAGTCAGATTAAAAAGCAAGTCTCATTATGTAGGGTTAATAAAAACCCATCTGCAGAGTCTTTGTAGAGTATGACTCCTAGGCCCTACAGTTAGGAATTTGGCAAGAGGGAGAAAAAGAAAAGGTCAGAGTGAGTTTGCTTGTAAGTTCTCTCTCTCATCCTAAATCACCACAGATTTGTGCTTTGAGCTTTCTGAGATTGTTTGAGAAACATTTTAATCTAAACTAATTTCAGAAGTCACTACAGAAACTATACTGGTCCAGAATCAGAATATTTAGTAATTAATTAGATCCAAATAGAAACTTGAAATATCTGAGTGGATCAAATTGAAAATGGTAGAAAATTACAATACTGTTGGGAGCATAAACTCTGGCTTTTGGAAATCTGATGCAAACTGTGAACTGGAGTGATAATGATGTGAGATTTTCATAAAATTGAGGCTGTGCACTTGGGATAAGAATTATAAAGACAATGGCTGTATTGTCAACTCAATTGTGCTGTGAACCCAAACATATTCTAAAAACTAAAGTCTATTATTTATATAAAGGGAAAAAATGCAAAGAAGTTTCGTGCTTATTTCACTACAGGCAGTATGAACTTCCTGACTGTATCAATTTTACTTGCTTCCTCCCTACTGCAATTCCAGTAACAATGGTACAAAGAGACCCTGGTGAATGTAACGATTGCAGAGGGTTTGCATCAAAACTGGAGAACACTGAGTGTACAAAAATTCAATTATTGAAGGGAAACTAACAGCAAATCTCTACCACCATTTGCCCAAGAGACCGGCATTATCTTTATTACTATGTACAGAAAACAAGTTTGTCCATTGTACCTGAGTGTGATATTCTTCCTGTCTTCAAGGATCATTATTTCACAAATATTCAATGAAGAGACAGTTTAGAACAATTGTTTCTATCTCAGTCCATCAGACATGCCCATACACGAGACAATCATGGAGATAGATCTTCCAACATTTATTCACTATAATCACATTTACCCAAATATTCCATAAGTACAGCTCTTGGTAAACCTCCCATCAGTCTGTCTAAGAAGCATGGAAAAATATATTTAATTTGCCACAACAAACATTTGGGAAAGTCTACTCTAAATGGGATACTATGCAACAGGATGAGACAACCCGCTTTATTCACCTCTGCTATGCCCATGAAGGTCCTATGATGAATGAGGTGAAACCCCAATATCAAATAAGACTTACCCTAGAAAGACGTGGCTTTCTATAAATTTCTTTGTTGATGTTTCAAGGTCCATGAGAGAAAACCAACAGATTGTTTTGCAAAAACATATTTTACATATTTCTAATAAGATTAGGAGATGTTCTGTTTCTAATCCAGGAAATACAGAGTCTGGATACAGTGGAGTCATGACTCTTGAGAATAAAGGGGCTAACGGTTGGAAAACACACAGAAATTAGGTCAGTAGTGTTCACCAACCACCAACTGGGATTATCAAACAGAGCTATACAAGCACGAAAGATGGTGGAGAAAGTGTGAAAACACACAAAGGTGTTCAACAGAACAAGGATGCTGTGGATGGCTCTGGATTCAGGAGAGTACCTTGAAGAAATATTAGTCCTATGAATATGCCGAACCCGTTGCTTGTGCCTGTACAGGGTGAAAATCAAGAAGCCACTGGACAAGATAATGAGCACAGAAAATAAAACTTCCAGCAAAACAAATAATGCTGTGGATAATAAGTCTGTGATTTTGTCATGACCTCTACTAGAACAGTATCCAAAATCTCTTTTCTTTGTAATATTTTTGGCACTCCATTTGACAAATGCACACACAGGAAAAACAAAATTTACCAACATGTACAGAATCCAGCAGAGGAGAATAAAGTAGCCAATGAATTTGGGGGCTTTTACTTTAAGATTCTTCCACATGGAGTCCATAGGGCTGATCATGATGCTCTGGAAGACACTCAAGAGGCAGGTGGTACAAATGGACACACCCCTGCCCACTCTCTCAACACTCAAAATAAGTTCACATCCAATATTATTGAAGAACTGTTTCAACCCAAAAGCTGTCAGAGTCTGGGGAACTCCTTTAGAGAGAAGGACCAAGATGTTGGCTATAATCAGGTGCTTGAGGATCACATCTGTGGACTTCAGCTGGCATCCAGTGTGGGAAAGAAGGAAATAATGATGAAGAAGAGAGAAGTTTCCTAAGATTCCAACTGTAGTCTGTGAAAAGAAAATTATTCCTATTGCCAAATCCCTGGAGACCATGCTGGAATTCAGGGTATTATTTTAACAGTTAGGGTAACAATCATTCCTTTCAGGAAAAAGCCTTATTAACAATTTTTACATCAATGGTAACTTTCATTGTGTGTGTGTATGGGATTTCCAAAGCCATCAGGATACACATAAAAGATGGAGAGGATTACCAGATATGTCTCAGATGTCAGCACTAAGGACGAAATGGTGTTAACCTGTGGAAACAAGGATGAGTGAGAGCAAATGAAAAAAGCACAATCTCACATTTTCAGAATAAACTGGCAAATATCAGTCACATGGGAAAAAAAGACAACTTCAATCACTATACATACTATACTGCAAATCAATACTAAAAAGATCGCTGAGGATAATTTTAAAGATAAGTTCTGCTATCTTGAGAATAAACAAATAAATTTTCTGTGGTCTTAAAATAAGAAAATGTTTTATGAGCAGCACAAAGACATTAGCCATTTGAATGAAATGTCAAATTAGGTCCTATTACATAAGTGTTTTCTCTCATTTCACACAGACACATGCACACACACAAACACACATTCACGCAGAATGAAAAAGGGAAACGAGAAAAAGAGCAGATACTGCATAAAGATCCCATACAGATCATATAACAGAAAAAATGTATAGATAAGACATTTTACCAAATGGAGGGAGGAACATTCTAACAGAAACTTCAAGAAAATAGACATTATTAAAGTAATAATGAGTATGGAGGAGTTTCCAGTGTCCTTAGTAATCATAAAAATTGAAAATAACACTTCTACCTGGTTCCCTTGGACATTAATCTAAAATCTAACATTCAAAAGACAAGAAATATAAGGTTTTGGCAAAATGTAGAAATAGCAGGGATCTCACACACTGCCAATGGGTATTAAAATGGGCACTTTTTGTGGAAAACTGATATGATCTGGTTAAGTGACACAGATATAAGCTCACATCCCCACAATCCAAACTTATAAGCATGAAATATTTAGATATTACAGAATTCATATACCAGCACAACTCATGATAGTTCCAAATTGAAGACCACCCACCCGCTAATACACAATCAAATGGCTCAATTAATTGCTCAGTATTAACAGAATGGAAATGTTACAGTAAAGCAAATGACGTCAACAATAGTCACAAAACTCATATGAGACTTTAAAAGCAAAATATAGAACAGTTATTACTGTATGAGTTCATTTATATAAAGTATAAAAACATTAAAAAATTATGTAATATCTTAAATGTTAGAATAGATGTAAACATATGTCTCAAAAACCTTCTCAAATGTGTGCAACAACTTGGATGGATTTAGAATCATTCATACTCAGTGATCTATCACAGAAACAAAGAACAGAGTACCATAGGTTCTCACTCATAAGCAGACTTTGAACAACTATCATAATACTATAAGAAAGGGATTGGCAGTAGTGGGAAACTGTCAGGGGAGGGAGGGGTGGATTGGAGGTTGAGGGAAACTGTCAGGGGAGGGAGGGGCACACCCCATCAACAAGGGTACCTGCTTAATGAACATTTGTATACCTAACACTGAATTGTACCCACATCTTTAAAATAAAGAAAAACATAAAAATTAAATGAAAAAGAAAAAAATGTGTGCAACAGAACTATACTTTTGAGGGTGGGGACCTAGAAGGAACTAAAGGAAGGTACTTGGGGGCTGAAGAGATTCTGTTTTCTTAATCTAAGTTTTATATACAATGTGTTTTGCTTATAAAATTGCACTCAGCTGCATGCTTATAAATTGCATAGTTACATTAATTGCAAAATTACATATTAAAAAACTTGTAAGAAGTAGTTGGGGAAAAGATTGTTCCTGTGCATATGTTTGACCTGCTGTTTGTATCTGTACAGGATGAGCTTACATAACCAAAGGCACAAACATGAGGCCAAACAAGAAACACCAGGGAAAAAACAATGCTGCATATTATGGGTTGTGATTTTGTCATGAAGCTCAGCAGACAACATCCTAAACATTTTTGTATGTGTAATTATTTTGCTCTGTTTTACAATCACATACATAAGAAAAAATAATACTCAACAGCATTACAGAATTCTGCAGAGGAAAATGGAAAACCCAATATGCATGAGAGCTCTTATTTTAAGCTGTACCTACTTAAGACTCTTTAGACTTATTGAAATGTCCAGAGACACTCAAGAGGGTAGTGATGCCAATGGAAATTACATATATCTCTGTCAGGGTAGAAAACAAATTGACATTCAAAATCTTTGAAGAAACACTGCAATCTAAAAGCTGCTAGGGATTTAGGGAGGCTATTAAAGAGAACAATCAAGAACTGGTTATAATTAGGTGCTTGAGAATTAAATATACGGACCCCAATCTTCTTTCATTGCAGTATTAGAACAAATAATGGTAAGAAGAGATAAAATTCCCAGTATTGTAACTCCAGGGTGAGATATGTGAATTATTTCTATTGCCAAATACATGAAGATCATTCTACCAGTTTCCACTGACTGATATTATCAGAGTCAGAATTCTGTATGGGGGCATGTAGCCTAGGCTCCATTACATCAATGAAATGCAATGTTGTCTCTGAGAAATACTCTCTTATGGTTTTATTTTGTTTTGAGGCTTTCCACAGTTGAATGTGCATACTTTAAATAGTACTTACAACATTTAATTACTGTGATGATACTGTATTTATTGTACCTTTCTTCAGTTTCAGAAATATATGATGTGGACCTTGGCATGACTTTTATTTCAAGACACAGAGACCTTAAAAACAGAGAAGTTATATAATCTGTTTAAATTCACATACCAGGTAAGGGCAAAGTAGAGAACTTGACCCTGGCTTGACAGGGGACAAAAATATTGCCCTAAGCATTGAACTACACTAACAAATAATATCAGCTGTGTTTTCAAGTAATCTGGACTTGAATTTAGTTTATTTTTATGACTTTCCTTTTATCTTATGTTGTTGATATTTTTTTTAAGTCAGAGTCTCACTCTGTCACCCAGGCTGGAGTGCAGTGGCATGCTAATGGTCACCACAGTCTCGACCTGTTGTGCTCAGGTGATCCTTCTGCCTCAGCCTTTCAAATAACTGGAACTACAGATACATGCCACCTTGCCCGGCTAATTTTTTGATTTACTGTAGAGACGAGGTCTCACCAAGTTGCACAGGCTGGTCTCGAACTCGTGGGTTCAGGCAATCCTCTCACCTTGGCCTCCCAAAGTGCTGGGATTACAGGCGTGAGCCACCATGCCCGGCTTGTTGCTGGTATTTTAAAGTATAATATTGGTTGCAAAAAAAGTTTCCATCTTGATGTAAAATTTTATTATATAAGCAACATTAAAAATGCTTCAGAGATTTTTTTGTCTGTCTTCTTTACTTTTATTTTTTATTTTAGATTCAGGGGGCACACATGAATATTCATTACATAAACATAATGTACAGTGGTGGAGATTGGGTCTCAGGTGTCCCATTTCCCAGATTGTGAACACTGTTCCCATAGGTAGTTTCTAAACCCTACCCCCTTGCCCTTTCCCTGTTTCGTGTCTCCAGTATCTATGATTCAATCATTGTGACCATTTATCCCTGACATATGAGTGAGCAGGTGTGGTGTTTGGTTCAGTTTCTGAGTCAGTTTACTTAGCATAAGGATCTCCAAGTACATTGATGGTAGAGTAGTGACATAGCTGATTTCCAAACAGATCTTAATCAAATGTAGTGTTTTCATTTTAGTCTAAGGCTATAGGAAAAGACCCCGTGGGCAACTTGAATTTAATGAGTGTGAGCTTAACTTGTTATTAAGTCAAGTCAAACTTAACATTGGCAGCAGATTCATTTGTTGTCATTACAGGGACAAAAAAAATATAGCAATATCCATCAAAAAATTACTTTAGCCCTAAACTATGAAACATGAAACACAAATATGTAATAAAATAGTGTAGGCTAGAAGTTGTTATTCCTAATTTCAGGCTAAATGCTTATATATTTCTAATACCTTGATTTACTGCAACTATTAGTAATAAGTGAGATTGGTGAGCAATATAAAGTACAAGAGAGTAATGTAAACAAAATCTGGAGAAAAAGAGCTGTGTGCAGTGCATACTTAAATAACAGGAAATTGTGTCATGAACTTAAGACTGATGTTAGAATATTGTTAAACCAGAGGAAATACCACAAGCACATTTTGTCCTGACAACTGTTGTCTATTATTTATAATCATGTTACCTTTCTTTTAATGTGTTTCTAACTTTGTGGGTAAATGCAATCTCCCCATAATCATTAGATCACAGATGTTTGAATATAGACACAATTACTATCTACAATCGGTGGATCTTAAACTCAGATTTACAAAATAATTTTTTAATTTCAGAAACAAATTCAGATCATAGTTTCTGAAGAGATTAGGTAACTATTATACTTTCACCTTAATCATTTTCACAGGAATGTTGGCCTTACAAATACATCTGTAATAATAATATTGAACATTTAGTCTATAATTTGTAAAAGGTAATGTGAACAGCATATTTACTTTTATTACTATACAACTTATGCATCTTCGGAATGAGATATCATGTCATTTTCACTTGAATTAGTCACCAATAATAATTTTCAGTGAATTTTTTTTTTTTTTGAGTTGGAGTCTCACTCTGTCACCCAGACTGGAGTGCAGTGGCCGCTCCCGGCCACCACAGCCTCGACCTGCTGGGCTCCGGTGATCCGTCCGCCTCAGCCTTCCAAGTAGATGTTTTATTAAATTAATCTAGGAGCCATCAGGGATTGGCATAGGGTACAGGACTCTTGCCTTTTTTACTTCCTCAGCTCATAGTTAAGGAATTATTTCTCTTCCTTGACTAGTTTTGCTGCTGGATCTGTTTCTACCCCCTAAGATTCCCATTCTAGACATGAGTCTTTTCAGAGCTCAGACTCCCTTTCAAAACATGAACACTTTCCTCACAGACTCTGCATCTCAGAATGAAATAGAAAAATAGAAAATACAAACCTTGGTGCAGGTGTCCCTCACCTGTAGTCCCACTAATGGGTGACTGAGGCAAGAAGATTGCTTGAGCCCTGAAGTGTGAGTTACAGTGAGAGTTGCAGCGAGTTACAACCTGAGAGACAAAGTAAGGCCCTGTTTCAAAAAATAAATAAATAAATAAGGAAATAGAGTACTCATTTGACTTCTGATTTCTGCCAGTGGTGTGGCTCAGTGTGAAGATCATGTCAGTCAGTATATGAGCAAAGGAGCCAGCTGGACCCTCAGATATGGATTTGTGATTTTTGTGACATCATCTCCCCTCTGAACGCAATTATCATTTCACCTATGGTAGCAATGACAGTGCAAGCTTGGGGAAACTATTTCTGAAAAACATTATACCAGTTGCTAATTGCAAACACCAATTCCAAGGTTCTTGCAAGCACCTTCGAAGAGACTGTTGAAGTGTTTGGGAGAGGCTTCTATTTTTTTCAAGGTCTCTGTAGGCACATAGGGTTTCATATGGAAGGAGTAGGAAATATTAAGGTCTGATCCATGAGGGACTTGCAGAGAGGTTTGTGTGTCTCACTGGGTTCCAGACTTTCCTGATTTCTTCTACCCAAAACTAAGTTAATTATTTCTTTTATATCCCTAGGCTGCACCATTTTAAAGCACTTCTTGGATTAAAAACTAGATAATCCAAAAAGGCTCCCTAATGAGATAAGAGCAAAAGCAGTAGCATAATGTCAATAATTTACATTAGAAGTTATTGTATTGATTTGTATAAATAAATGCCAACTGATTAGGAAATGAAGATATGGAAATATTATAGAAAAAGAAACTCTACAATATTGACCCCAACAGTGATAGAAAGTCTAAACAGTCACTCTCCCTAAAAGAAAGAAAGATGTTTATAACATTCTCTAACAGAAACACCGGCATCAGATGGTTAACTAGCAGAATCTAACCATTCTTCTAACGGTGAAAAAAGTCAGTGTTACTTTCTCAATGAAACAGCATTGAATGGTGGCCAGAATTATTAATATTTATTATTTTGAAAAATAAGGAACATACATTGTTTATGCATTTAATAAGTATACAATAAACAGTCTAGTCAATCATTTGGACTTTGTAAGTGACAAATGCACAATTGATGAGGTCCTCCATCCATTCCCCTTATGAGAATTATTAGGCCAAATAAAAACTTAGAGAAACAGTGTTTATGAAATACCACACTTCTTTGTGTGTGTGTGTGTGTGTGTGTGTGTGTGTGTGTTTTTGTTTTTTTTTATTGTGAAGTTGTGGGGTACAGTTAACGGTTAGGTATACAATTGCGTTTCATTCAGGCACCCTGTTGATATGGGGTGTTTCCCCGTTCCCAGACAGATATTTGCTACTGCTAATCCCATTTCCCTCCCCCCACCATAGTTTCCCAGTACGGTCAGTCATTTTCATATAGTATTGCATTGGATGTTTAAGGTCCATTATATGAGTGAGAACATGTGATACTCGGATCTTTGTTTCTGTGAGAGGTCACTCAGTATTATAGACTCTAGTTCCATCCAGGTTGCTGCGAAATTCATGATTTTGTTCTTTTTTATGGCTGCGTAGTATTCCATCGTGTATATGTACCACATTTTTTTAATCCAGTCCTCTTTTGACGGGCAGCATGGCTGTTTCCAGGG
>NW_007246156.1:0-13142 GCF_000164805.1 Carlito syrichta | reverse complement strand
TCTTCAGGATATATTCCCAGTAGGGGGATTGCGGGGTCATATGGGAGGTTGGTATTTAGAGCTTTTAAGAATCGCCACACTGCTTTCCACATTTCTAATACCTTCTTCATGTTTGAAGGTCCCCAAATTCACCCTTTACTTCAATGACTCTGCCCAAGGTTCTCTTCAAGCATAATAATCACATTCATCTGGACACATATTTAGTGTAGCCGCTACAGGAAGGATACATGGAACTCATCACAAGCTATTTTATTAATGTTATAGCTTATTACAGAAAAATAATAAAGATTAAAACCATCCCAGGGAAGGAGTGTAAAGGACAGAATCCAGGAAAAATGCCAAATGGTGAGCTTCCAGCTGCCCTTTTTCCATGGTGTCTTAATGAATTTCTTTCCAAGCATCAATAAGAGACAATATTCATGATGTCAGCCAGGGAAGGTCACTCAAGCTTTCACACACAGAGTTTTTACTAGAACTCCAACACATACAGCCCTAATGGCTGAATTTTTGTCCCTAGCTTCTCCAGAAACTGACCTGGATTGCATGGCTCCAATCCCCATGATAAGTCACAATATTAGACTGTCAGGTGGTCAAACCCCTAGGCAAAGAAATACATTTATTTCAGGCGGTGCATTCCAAGGGTCTGGAGATCAACTCTTGGTAGCTAAGGACAACTTTGGGAATCACTTTGGAAAAGGTTGATTTTTCACTACACTGGTCACCTCCCAGACTCTGCCCAAGGTTCTCTTCAAGCATAATAATCACATTCATCTGGACACTTATATTTAGTGTAGCAGCTACAGGATGGATACAACAATGGTACCATGTGAGTATGCCTGGCAGATAGAAGAGCCTGTGTGGTGTAGGGATTGATTTTAGAAACAGATAATTCTTCCTAGAAATCCATTACATTTTCCTATTTTGCTTTTAACTTAGTGACTCATTTCCCTCCCTGACTACCAACAACACTAGGTTGGGACAATACTTCACTACACATACTCTTTATTTCCAAGCCATGGGAAAAAGTCATATCACTGATTTTGCACGCTCCTGTCAAAATTGATTGTGGAAATTAGGTTAATTTCTCATGCCAAACTAAATCAGAGCCAAGAGGTAAGAAGAAAAAGCACTCAGAGCACATAGCAACTGTTCCAAGCATCAAGCCCAATGGCTGAAACAGCCAACTGTAATCCTAAATCCAGTGTTGCCTCGTAGCAGTTGAAACAAACTGACAACTCTTAAGATTAATTTTATCTACTGCTGTCACTCATCCATCAGAACTTGCCGGCTCCACAAAACTTTGCTAGGGCCAATGAGCTTTGTTTCAAAACAACAGTTAGCATTTTTCTTTCTAATAAAACTCCTAAACTTATCTTTGTTCCTTTGATATGCCAACAACCTTTCCTGTCTGTATGTACACTCCAAGTTGCAATTCTGTTTGATAAACATTACCAAATAATGTATTTTGTATACAGATTCATCTCTATATACTATTTATTTAATTTTGACACTACACACACACATTTACTCCCTTATGTATATACATAAGCACATGGTATCCAAAATCACATACTCAAATACATGCAGTCAAATACATATATAGTATAATGACTATTTTGGTCAATGATGGACCACAGATATGACGGTGGCTCCAAAAGACTATAATAGACTTGAAAAATTCCAATGGCTTCGAGACCCGCCCGGGCAACTTGGTGAGACCTCATCTCTACAATAAAATAAAAAAAATTAGCTGGGCGTGGTAGCGCGCGCCTGTAGTTCCAGCTACTTGGAAGGCTGAAGCGGAGGGATCGCCGGCCCCCAGCAGGTCGAGGCTGCGGTGGCTGGGAGCGGCCACTGCACTCCAGTCTGGGTGACAGAGTGAGACTCCAACTCAAAAAAAAAAAAAAATTCCAATGGCATAACGATGTGGACAGTATAACATTGTCATGCAATGCCTTACTCACACTTACTCACATGTTTGTGGTGATGCTCTATAAACGAACCTACCGTTTTGTCAATCACATATTGTAACCTACACAGTTATATGCAGAACACTATACCTGATAAGGATAATAATTGACTATGTTACTGGTTCATATATTTACTATACTACACATTATATCATTACCTTTGAGTGTACTTCTACTTATAAAAGTGAATTGTAAACAGTATCTGGCAGGCCCTTCAGGAGTTGTTTCACAGAAGGCATTGTTATCATAGCTGACAGCTCCCGGCATAATTTAACCCCTGAAAGACCTTCCAGTGGGACAAGATGTGGAGGTGGAAAACAGTGAGCGATATTGGTGATCTTGATTCTGTGTGGTCCTAGGTTAAGGCACATGTTTGAGTCTTAGTTTTTAACCAAAAAAACTTATAACAGTAAAAAATATTGTTAAAAATTTAGAAAAGGGAAGATAAGACCTGAAGCAAGGAACGCACTATGTAATCACTAAGGAGCTGAGGCACTTGGATCTACTAAAAATGCTTATTTACCTCAATGCCAATCAGTGGAAAACCAAAGAGGATGAGAAGGACGACAAGCCCATCTTATCTCTGGATGAGGGAGATATTGCCTTGCTGAAAACTTATGGTCACAGCACTTATTCTAGGTAGATCAAGCAGGTTGAGGATGACATTCAACAACTTCTCAAGAAAATTAATAAGCTCACTGGTATTAAAGAGTCTAATACTGGCCTGGTCCTGTCAGCACTCTGGGATTTGGCTGCAGAGAAGCAAACGCTCCAGAGTGAACAGCCTTTGCAGGTTTCAAGGTGTACAAAGATAATGCTGATTCAGAGGACCCCAAATGCATTATCAACGTAAAGCAGTTTGTCAAGTTTGTGGTGGACCTTAGTGATCAGGTGGCACCTACTGACATTGAAGAAGGGATGAGAGTTGGTATGGACAGAAATAAATACCAAATTCACATTCCATTACCTCCTAAGATTGACCCAACAGTTACCATGATGCAAGTGGAGGAAAAACCTGATGTCACATATGGTGATGTTGGTGGCTGTAAGGAACAGATTGAGAAATTGAGAGAAGTAGTTGAAACCCCACTACTTCATCCAGAGAGGTTTATTAACCTTGGCATTGAGCACCCCAAGGTGTGCTGCTCTTTGGTCTACCTGGTACAGGAAAGACACTCTGCTTGGGCAGTTGCTAATAGGACTGATGCTTGCTTCATTTGAGTTACTGGATCTGAGCTTGTACAGAAATACGTTGGTGAGGGGGGGCTTGAATGGTTTGTGAGCTCTTTGAAATGGCCAGAACAAAAAAAAGTCTGCCTTATCTTCTTTGATGAAATTGATGCTATTGGAGGGGTTTGGTTTGATGACGGTGCTGGAGGTGACAATGAAGTACAGAGAACAATGTTGGAACTGATCAATCAGCTGGATGACTTTGATCCTCCAGGCAATATTAAAGTGCTGATGCCTACTAACAGACCTGATACTTTGGATCCAGCACTGATGAGGCCAAGGAGATTGGATAGAAAGATTGAATTTAGCTTACCTGATCTAGAGGGTTGGGCTCACATCTTTAAGATTCATGCTCATTCAATGAGTGTTGAAAGAGATATCAGATTTGAATTGTTAGCACGGCTGTGTCCAAATAGTACTGGTGCTGAAATTAGAAGCATCTGTACAGAAGTTGGCATGTCTGCCATCAAAGCACGGTGAAAAATGCTACTGAAAAGGATTTCTTGGAAGCTGTAAATAAGGTCATTAAGTCTTATGCTGTAAATAAGGTCATTCAGCCAAATTCAGTACTACTCCCACTACATGACATACAACTCAGCCCTGAAGGATTTCAAGTGAAAACACTTATGTTATATTCAACATTTCTGGTGCTGTGGATAAAATCCAGAGTGATCCCACCCCAACCACACAAAATTCCTCCCAGAGTTGGGCTCTGGTTAGCTCTGAGCACATTGTATTCTTTGTCTTCAAGAGAAACTGATGAGCATGAAGTGTTGAGTTCTACTGAAGATTTGCACCTATCCCACCCTTAGGCTATAGATGTATAATTATCTTGAGCTGTTCTTTTAGACACTCTCTTTCTAGAAAGAAGGTTTTCCATCTTTACCTTGTGGGTAAGGAATTTGGGCTACAGGGAGAAAAAACTATTTTTCACCTCTGCCTCAGGATAGTAGTTTTTGGTCAAGGTCAGGAAAAGAGCTCTGCATTGAACTTTGCCTTTCTGCCTCTATCTCACGGTAGTAAGATCTGGATCAAGGTAACGGCAGTATGGCACTGATGATCTTGTTTTATATAGCATGCCTTAAAAACTGAAGCTGCTTTGCTTTTAAAAAATTCCATTCTGATTACTCATTTGTTACCAACTTCTATTAGTTAAAAACCAACTGGTTTTATGAACAATACTCATGGGCACTCTCTGGTAGACATCTAGGAAAGTGGAGCCAGTTATCCTGGGAATATCACAAACAGCAATGGCTAAAATGTATTTTTAGCCTAAACTAAATTCATTTGCATGCACAACTGGAAAATGCTGATTTTACAACCAGACTAAATAAATAGCAGATTTACTTCCAGTGGCACTTGGGAAGCATCTAAAAGAAATTTTGACAAAATTGTCATCTTTCAGGATACAGACAAAAAAATGTTATCCCACCACCTGAGCAAATTCCCTAAGTCACTGACCTCCCCCTGCCCTCTTGACACTTCTATTATGGCAATCCTGCAGTTGCTCTGAATTTCTTCTAACTCTGGAGGGTGCCTGATTCTCAAATTGTTCTTTGTTCAGTTAAATTTTGTTACATTGAATTTGCATAAAGGTTTTATTAAATGAATGGCACATTCAAAGTAGAGCTTTCATCAATCCCCAGGGTCATTGAGTGCCCAAGTGTGGTACTCATAAAACTCATTGTGTCCTTTGCTCTCTTGCAGCAACAGGGGATTGTGGATGTTGATGAAAGATGCCAAACTCTGTAAAATATTTAAGAAGGTTTAATCTGAGGCAAAAATGAGTGTCCTAGACCTGTGGCACTATCCCAAGAGAGCCATAGGACATGTGCCTGATATGGTTACATTCCTGTTGGTTATATACATTTTCATAGGACATAAGTAATAAGAAACCATCATTCAACCATTGGTTCAGCCCAGGGAGGCGGGGCATCTGCAAGTGGGGGCCTACAGGACATAAGATGATTCACAAATTTGCTCTAAGAAATTTTTGAAATCAGTAAAAGAAATGTCACTGTGGAGATGAGATAAAGGCACAGGCTTTGTGGGGAAGTTGCCTAATATTTAGATATAGCCTCATAGGTGCAACTATGAGAAAAAGTAGATAGAAAATGTCTAACTCCTCTGTGAACTTTCCCTGGATGTACATTTTATACAGACATAAATTTCCTCAAGAGATGGCTTTTCAAGGCAATACAACATTTTTAAATTCCTTCGTTATGTGTTATGAGATGTTATGCCAGAGTCAGGTTAGAAAGCAAGCCTCATTAGGTAGGGTTAAAAAAAAATCCTATCTGATGAGTCCATAGGGCATGACTCCTCAGGCTTTTAAAATAGTAATTTGACAAGAGAGAGAAAAAGTCAGAGCTTAATGTTCATGGGTAAGTTCTTTCAATGAACATTGAAGTTCAATGGATTTGTTGTTTTGAGCTTTCTGAGATTGTTTGAGAAATATGTTAAACCAACTGAGTTCAGAAGTCACAACAGGAGCTAAACTGGGTCCAGAATCAGACTGGTTGGATCTAGTTAGAGGACTTGAATACCTGAACAGTTCAAACAGAAACTGGGAGTATAAATTCTACTATTTGGAAATCTAATGTAAAATTTGGTCTTGGATGATACTGGTGTGTCAGTGAAGGTCATCATTTGTAACAAGTGTACCACTCTGGTGTTAGACTTTGATAAAACTGAGGCTGTATCTATGTGGGGATAGGGGGTATGAGGGAAATTGTATTGTCAACTCAATTTTGCTGTGAACTTAAACATATTCTTTAAAAGTGTGTTTTTTATTTAAAAGGAAAAATGTAAAGACGTTTCTTGCTTATTTCACAGCAGACAGTATTAACTTCTTGATTGCCTCAGTTTTACTTGCTCCCTCCTCACGCCAATTCCAGTTTGAAGGCTGCGCATACTGTGGGTTTGCATCAGAACTGGAAACACTGAGTATATATAATTAAATCTTTTCAGGGGAACCACTAACAAACTTTCCACATCATTTGCCCAAGAAAGAAGCATTAACTTTATTACCATGTACAGAATACAAGTCTCTCCAATGTTCCAAAGTGTGGTACTATTGCTACCTTCTAAGGACTTTTTTTCACATTCAATGAAAACACAGCTCAGAACAAATGCTGTTTCTATGTTTGTCCATCAGGCATGCCCCTACATGACACACCCATGGAGATTTGTCTTCCAACATTTATTCACTGTAATCATTTTTGCCCATTTATCTCATGAGTATACCACTTAGTCAACCATCCTTTAGTTTGACAGAGAAACTAGGACCAAATCCATTTAATTTGCACCCAAAAACATTTGAGGAAGACTCCTCTCAACAGAATATTATGCAATATGATGAAGGCAATCTGCTTTATTCGCCTCTGCTTTACCCCTGTGGGTCCCATGATTAACTAGCTGGAACCCCAATATTCATTAAGGTTTACATTAGAAACACATGTGGTTTTCCATAAGTTTCTGTGTTGACATTTCAAAGGCCATGAGAAAAAAACAACTGACCAGTTTGCAAAAACATAGCTTACATATTTCTCATAAGATTAGGAGGTGTTCTATTTTTTATCCAGATAAGACAGAATCTGGATACAGTGGAGTCATGACTCTTGAGAACAAAGGGACTGACAGCCGAAAAACACACAGAAATTAGAGCCTCAGTGTTCACCAGCCACCAACTAGGGTTATTTAATAAAGCAATACAAGCACGAAAAAAGGAAGAAAAAGTGTGAAAAGACACAAAGGTGCTCACCAGGACAAGGATTCTGTGAGTGGCTCTGGACTCAGGGGAGCATCTAGAAATAATTTTAGTCCTGTGAATGTGCCAAACCTGCTGCTTGTGCCTGTACAGCATGAAAATCATGAAGGTGCTGGACAAGATTATGAGTACAGAAAATAAAACTTCAGAAAATACAAATAATACTGTATATAGTGAGGCGAATATTTTATTATGACCTAGAGTAAAACAATATCCAAAACCTCTTCTCTTTGTGATGTTGTTGGTGCTCCAGTTGACAAACACATTCACAGGAAAAATAAAATTTACCCCCATGTAGAGAATGCAGCAGAAGAGAATAGAGTAGCCACTGTACTTTGGGGCTTTTACTTTAAGATCCTTCCACCTGGAGTTCAGAGGGCTGATCATGATGCTCTGAAAGACACTCAAGAGGCAGGTGATGTCAATGGACACCCCCCTACCCACTCTCTCAACAGTCAAAATAAGTTCACATTCAACATTATTGAACAAATATTTCAACCCAAAAGCTGTCAAGGTCTGGGGAACTCCTTTGGAGAGAAGGACCAAGGAGTTGGCTATAACCAGGTGCTTGAGAATCACATCTGTGGACCTCAGCCTATATCCAGTGATGGAAAGAAGGAGATAATGCTGAAGAAGAGAGAGATTTTTCAGGATTCCAATGTAGTCTGTGAAAAAAAAATTATTCCTATTGCCAAATCCCTGAAGGCCATTCTTAAATACAGCACGTTATTTCCTCTCCAAATCTCATGTTTCAAAAAATAATGAAATCCAGCACATTATTTTAATATTATAGTCAGAATCATTTCTTTAAGCAAGAAATCTGATTAATAATTCTTTATAGCAAGAGCAACTTCCATTGTGTGTTTCTGTGGGATTTCCAAAGCCATCAGGATGCACATAGAGATGAAGAGATTACCAGAGGAAAGACATAGTGTTAACTTGGGGAAGTCATGACAATTGAGAGCAAATAAAAGAAAGCATATCTCACATTTTTAGAATAAAATATTTTCTTAGTGTGTGGAATAAAGAGACAGACTCCATCACCACCCACACCAGACAACAAATCAATATTAAATGGATTGCTGACCAAAATTTTAAACCTAAGTAATGCAATTTTAAGAATAACCAAATGAATTTGCTGTGGTCTTAAAATAAGAAAACGTTTCATGAAAAGTACAAGTATATTAACAATATGGATGAAATGCCAAATGAGATCCAATTAAATAAGTGCCTGCTCACATCACGATGCACACACACATACACAGCCACACACACTTAGATAACACACACACCGATAACACACACACAGTTAGATAACACACACACACACTTAGATAACACACACACCGATAACACACACACACTTAGATAAAAAAGAGAAAAGAGCCGGGCTTGGTGGCTCAGCCTGTAATCCCACGCCTTGGGAGGCTGAGGTGAGTGAATTGCCTGAGCCCGCAGGTTCGAGACCCGCCTGGGCAACTTGGTGAGACATCATCTCTACAATAAATCAAAACATTAACCGGGCGTGGTAGCACGCGCCTGTAGTTCCAGCTACTTGGAAGGCTGAGGTGGAAGGATCGCCGGAGCCCAGCAGGTCGAGGCTACAGTGGCCGGAGCAGCCGCTGCACTCCAGTCTGGGCGACAGAGTGAGACTCCAACTCAAAAAAAAAAAGAGAGAAAGAAGGAGCAGTATATGTAACATAAAGAACACTTATAGATCATACAACAGAAAAAATATATATAGACAAAATATTCTACTGAAGGGAGAAAAATATTCTAACATAAGTTTTTAGAAAATAGATAATATTCAATGAATAATAAATATGGGAAATTTCCCGTGTCCTTAGAAATCATGAAAATTGAAATAACACCACTACCTGGTAGCTTCTTACATTAACCAAAAATATAAAATTCAAAAGACAGGAAATATTAAGTTTTGGCAAAGATGCTGATATGCCAGGTATCTTATATTTTGCCAATGAGTATTAAAACTGGCAGAAATGTTTTGGAAAACATTTTGGTAAGACCTTCTTAAGCTAAACAGACATAAACCTACATCCCTACAATCCAATCTTATAAACTTACCTACAAAATTCCAAAATATTCCAGAATTCATATACTAGTACTAGTCATAATAGTCCCACACTGAAGACCATCCAGCCACTCATTTACAATCAAATGACTCAATTAATTGTCTGGTATTCACACAATGAAATTTTATACAACAATGCCAATGAATGTCAACAAAACAGTCACAAAACTGATATAGAACTTTTAAAAGCAAAATATAGAAGAGTTATTGCTGTATGAGTACATTTATATGTAAATGTGTAAAACATGAAAAAGTCATGTGATCTCTTAAATGATAAAATAAATGTAAACCTATGTGTCAAAAAACCTTCTCAAACACATGTAAGAGAACTACACCTTTGAGGGCAGGGCTGTAAAGGGACTCAAGGGAGACATGTGGGGGCTAAAGATATTCTGTTTTGTTTATGAAATTCCACTGAGCTGTACACTAATAAACTGCAAATGTTTCTTTAATTGTAAAAATACATATCAAAAAAAGGTGTAAGAAGGAGCTAGGGAAAAGGTTTTTCCTGTGAACATGTTTGATCTTCTTTTGTGCCTGCACAAAATGATACTTATGTAGCCACAGGCACAAATCATGAGGCCAAACAAGAAACACCAGAAAAAAGAACAATGCTGCATATCCTGAGATGGGATTTTGTCATGAAGCTCAGCAGAATATATCCTAAAATTTTTGTGTTTGTGATGTTATTGTACTGTTTTATAATCATATACATACGCAGAAATGATACCCGCATTACAGAACCCTGCAAAGGAAAATGAAATGAGAGTTCTTATTTGAATTTGTACCCACCTGCAGCTCCTGGGCTTACTGAGATGTCCACAGCATTCAAGAGGAAGGTGATGCAAATGGACAAACACAATTGTGTCTCTGAGAATAAAAAAAATTTTTCATACAAAATATTTGAGGAACTACGGCGTACTTAAAACTGCCATGGTCTTGGGGAAACCTTTGAAGAGAAGAAACAAGAAGCGGCTATAATCGGGTACTTAAGAATTAAATATATGGAACCCAGGAAACCCTCTTTCAGGTCCCCTCCCACTTGGGAGCTTTTTGGTCTTCTTAATAAACTCCTGCTTTCTCACCTCAAAATGTGTGTGTGTGTGTGTGTGTGTGTGTGTGTGTACCTCAAACCGCATTCAGCGAAGTAAAGAAACATGTAATGGTAAGAAGAGATAAAATGCCCAGGATTGTAACTCCAGTCTAAGATCTATAATCATCCCTATTGCCAAATATCTGGAGATCATTCTGCTCATTCCCACTGATGTCATCAGAGCCAATGAATCCTGAATGGAGACATACAGAGTGCACTCTATATATCAATGACATGCAATATTCTCACTGAGAAATATTTACTTAAGGCTTTACTTTGTTAAGAAGCTTCCCAGAGTTGAATAATACTCACAACATACAAATTACTGCCATAACGCTGTACTGATGGCAGTTTCTTTGCTCTTCAGAGCTGAATGATGTGGACATTGGCATTATTTTTACTGTCAAGACAGAAATCTGTTGTCTAACATCTTTATTTCTGTGATAGATCAAAATAGAAATAGAGAAGTTATGTGATCTAAATTCATGTGCCAGGTAGGGAAATAGTGGAGACTTGAACCAGGCTTGGCTGGGTACAAAGTCAGTGTCTTAAGCACCATGTTACATTAACTATATTGGCTGTATTTTCAAGTAATCTCAACTTATATTTAGTTTTTTATAATGTGTCATTTTGTCACATTAAATGTTGGTGTTTTAAAGTATAAATTTGGTTGTAAAAAGTGTCCATTTTTGTTAACATTTTGCTATATAAATAAAATGAAAAAATGATGCTTCAGAAATTTTAATAAAATGTAGTACACTGATTAGTCTAATGCTACAGAAAACTACCCCAGGTCTAAGGTGGATTTAATGAATACAAACGTGACTTAATACTGGCAGCGGAGAGACTCATTTGCTTTCCTTCCATGAACAAGAATATAGTGGTATTTATCAAAAAAGACACCAAGCAATACAATTTTGGCCTTGAACTATGAAACATGAAACACAAATATATAATAAAACAGTGTATGCTAGAAGCTGTTATTACTAATTTCAAGTTAAAACTTATCTATGACTAATATCTAATTTAAGTGCAACAATCAGTAATTATGTGAGATTGGTGAGAGATATCCAAATACAATCAGAGCCAATGGATCCTGAAACGGGACATACAAAGTGCACTCTATATCAATGACATGCAATATTCTCACTGAGAAATATTTACTTAAAGCTTTACTTTGTTAAGAAGCTTCCCAGAGTTAAATAATACTCACAACATACAAATTACTGCCATAATGCTGTACTGATGGCAGCTTCTTTGATCTTCAGAGCTGAAAGATGTGGACATTGGCATTATGAAGGCTTGTGCAGGTATAGTCAAATAACAGGAAAATGTGTCATGAATTTAAGATTGATGTTAAGATTTTTTTTAATTTTTAATTTTAAAGATGTGGGTACAATTCAGGGTGAGGTATACAAATGTTCATTATGCAGGTACCCTTGTTGATGAGGTATGCCCCCCCAGCAGTTTCCCACTACAGTCAATCCCTTTCTTATAGTATTATGATAATTGTTCAAGGTTTGCTTATGAGTGAGAACATGTGGCACTCAGTTCTTTGTTTCTGTGGTAGATCATTCAGTATTGCACTCTAAGTCCATCCAAGTTGCCACGAAGTTCATAATTTTGTTAAACCAGATAAAATACCAAATGATACATTTAGCACTGACAACCGTTGTCTAACATCCATAATTATGTTACCTATCTTTTAATGTGTTTCTGACTTCAAAGGGAAGTGCAATCTTCCCATAATATTCAGACCACAGATGTTTTAGCAGAGACACAACTACTATTCACATTAAGTAGATCTTAAACTTAGATTTACAAAAAAGTGTATTTTTATTTCAGAAACAAATTAAGACTATGGTTTCTGCACAAGATTAGGTGATTCTTATACTTTCATCCTAATCATTCTCATAGGGATGTTGGCAATATCAACCCATCTGTAATAATAATACTGAAATTTTAATCTACAATTTGTGAAAGGTAATGTGAACAGCACATTTATTTCATTACTACAAAGCTTAAGCATCTTAAAAATGAGATGTCAAATTTCATTATCAATTTAATTGTTCACTAATAATAATCATCAGTAGGAGTTTTATTAAATTAAACCAAGGATTGGCATAAGGTCTAAAACCCATGTCTTTTTACTGACTCAACTCATAGCTTCATAATTTTTCCTCCTTGACTAGCATTGCCACTGGATCTGTTTCTACCCCTGAAGACTCCCATTTAAGATATGGACACGTATTCAGAGCTCAGACTCCCTTTCAAAACATAAGCACTTTCCTTACAGTGTACACATCTCAGAATGAAATAGAAAATACTGACCTTGGAGCAAAGGCACTTGCCTTTAGTCCTACAAATGGGAGGATGAGGCAAGAAGATTGCTTGAGTCCAGGAATCTTAGTTACAATGAGCTATGGTTGCATCACTGCACTCCAGCCTGAGTGACAAAGACCCTGTTTTCAGAAAAACAGACAGACAGAAAGAGAAAGGGAGGGAGGGGGGAGGGGGAGGGAGAGAGAGAAGGATGGAAGGAAGGAAGGAAGGAAAGAAAGAAGGAAGAAAGAAAGAAAAAGGAAAGAAAGAAAGAAAAAAGATAGAAAAACATAGAAAGAAAGAAAGAAAAAAGAGAATACTCACTGGATTTTGTTCTTCTGCCAGAGGTGTCGGTTCAGTGTGAAGGTCATGACAGCCAGGATATGAACAAAGGAACCAGCTGGACCCTCAGATATAGATTTGTGACTTTGTGACCTCATCTTCCCTCAGAAAGCAATTATCATTTCATCTATATTAGCTATGACAGTGCAGGCTTTGGGAGCCAAGCACATTTCTGAAAAACATTAGAATATTTGATAATAACAAAAACCAATTACAGATGTCTTTTGGGTATTTTCAAAGAGACTGCTGAAGTGTTCAGGAGAGGCTTTTTTTTTTTTTTAATAATTAATCAGTATTTTTATTATAGTTTTGTGGGGTACAGTT
>NW_007246155.1:560066-578487 GCF_000164805.1 Carlito syrichta | reverse complement strand
TTATCTCTGCTTACAAAACTTGGAAGATTCTGGCTTGGAATTCAAAGCCAGGTCTGTCTGATTTTAGAATGTGTTTTCCACTGTGACAGGTTGAAACACTAAAATTCCCATACCTCTCAAAAACAAAACAAAATTAAAAACTAAAAATATGTGCAAACAAGGTCTAGGAGGAATTTGGAGCACAGTACTTATAAAAAGTTTAATTTTAAGTTACAAGAAAACATTCATCAAAAATAGCTCACTTTGAGCATGTAGTTAATTTAACAGGCCATGGCCTATGGGATTGATAGTCTTACAATCTACAGGATTCATTTCAACATTGTATGCCTCAGGAACTGATACACCGGCATGACCAGTGCCTCTCCTCTTTCGTGGGCCCCATTTTAATTCCACAGCACTGACTTTATTAGCTGCTGCTCAACAGGCTTGCATGGCAGAAAACACCAAGATTTCTCCAAAGCACTTGCACTCTAAAGAATTTCAAAAAGGTGGTATGATATAGTTCTTTGTCATTTTGAAAATGATTTACAAACCTGGATTATAGTAATGGAACCATTTCTCAAAATAAAACGAGGATTCTTTGGAGGAAGATAGAAGTACCTGAGACACATGGTTGAGACTATTCATCTTGGAATGATTATGAAGACAGACACAGAGCCAATGCAGAACTAAGTGCCTTTAGAAAGACATAGATGGGTCTCAATCTGGCTGAACTTCTCAGCATAAGAAGTGCGTGTGGTTTTCCCTTTATACTACGTTTTTGGGAACTTTCAATGAATTGATGTTTACTTTTAAATCAAGTTTAAATTCATATAGTTTAAAACACTAAATCGCTTTAGTATTTTTTATTTCAAAAGTAGCACATTTATACCCCAATCCCATTTATTTATCCCACAGAAAACCTTTTTTTCATAGTTTTTCACTTTTTAATTTTTATTTTGGTAAGGGCTATGAAGTTTTAGCAGCTTCTTTAACTTATACTGTCCTGACTGAGCCCTGGGATTTCTACATTTGTCTTGTGTTTGTAGAGGTAATTAAGTTTGCAGAGGCTCCGTTAAGTTTAGTAATTTGATACTGACTTTTTTTTTGTCTTTTTTCAATAGTTTTACGGAGTACAGATAGTTTTTGCTTACATGACTGCATTGTTTAGTGGTGAAGAAGTCTGAGCTTTACGTGTACCCTCCACCCACACCTGTGTGCTGCTGACTTTTTAATCATAGTTTTAATTCTTTATGATACATTGTTTTCTTGAGAGTGTTCATGGGTAAACTTTTTATTGTGATAAAATACTCGTAACATAAAATTTACCATTTTAAAGTGTTCTGGACAGTAGCACTTAGTAAATTCACAATGGTATGTAGCCATCACCTGTGTCTAGCTACAGCACATGTTCATTATTTGTCTGGCAGGTCTAGTGGGCTTGTAGTGTCATTCAAGTCCTCTGTTTTCTTACTGATCTTCTGTCTAGTTACTTATCCATTACTGAAAATGGGTTATTGAAAGCTCATACAATTATTGTAGAACTGTTTGTTCTGCTTTCATTTTTGTCCATTTTTGCTTCATCTATTTTGGGACTCAGTTGTTAAGTATGTATATGTTTGTATATACACACATACACATGCATATATATTTTATTTTAAAGATGTGGGGTACAATTTAGGATTAGGTATACAAGTGGACATGGTACAGGTAAAGTTTGGGCCTCCTTTTGGTTCCCACTTTGCACGGTTTGAGATAAGTACCCTTATTGATGTTGTGTTCCCCAATCCCTGACCCCCTGCAGTATCCTGCTACTGCCAATTCCTTTCTTATAGTATTATGGTAAATGTTCAGTGTCCACTATGAGTGAGAACATGTGATACTTTGTTCTTTGTTTCTATGATAGATTATGGACTCTAAAACCATTCAAGTTGCTGTTTGTCCTTCTTTACAGCTGTGTGTAATATTCCATTGTGTGTATATACTACATTTTTAAATCCAGTCCAGTTTTTTTTTTTTTTTAGAAAGCAGGATTTATTGAGAGGACAGAAAAGTTCCCACAGTGGGAGGGGACCCAAGGAGGTTGCCCTCCAGTCCATTTTTAATGGCCAGCACAGTTGGTTCCATGTTTTTGCTATTGTGAATAGTGCTGCAATAAACATGAGTGTGCCCATATCTTTTTTGTAGAATGCTTTGAGTTCCTCCGGGTATACTCACAGTAGGGGGATTGTTGGGTCATGTGGAAGATCAATTTCTAGTTCTTTTAGAAGTTGCCACAATGTTTTCCATAGAGGTTGATCTGGTTTGCATTCCTACCAGCAGTGTAGATGCATTCTCTTTTCTCCACATCCTCACCAGCGTCTTGTTGTTTGTTTTATTAATGATGGCCATTCTTCCTGGGGTTAGGTGGTATCTCAGAATGTGGTTTTGATTTGCATTTCTCTGATAATGAGTGAGGCCGAACACATTTTCATGTGTCTGTTGACTGCTCATATGTCTTTTTTTGGGGAAGTGTCTATTCATATCTTTCACCCACTTTTTAATGACACTGTTTGTTTTTTTCCTTTTGGCATGTTTGAGTTCCTTGTAGATCCTGGATGTTAGGCATTTGTCAGATATACAGTTGGCAAATATTTTTTCCCATTCTGTGGGCTGTCTCCCTACTCTCTTGATTGTTTCCTTTGCAGAAGTTTTTCAGTTTGATGAGGTCTCACTTGTGTGTTCAGTTTGATGAGGTCTCACATCTCTTATCGCAGGGACACTTGGGGTTTTGATTAGGAATTGGTTGCCAGTTCGAACTTCCATAAGGGTGTCTCCTGCATTTTCTAAGATTCTTATAGTTTGAGGTTTTATATTTAGGTCTTTGACACAATGAGGGTTGATTTTATATATAGTGATAGGTAGGAGTTCTGTTTCAATCTTCTGCATGTGGTCAGTCAGTTTTCCCAGCATCATTTACTGAATAGGTTCTCCTCTCCCCAGTGGTTGGTGGTGGAAGCTTTGTCGAAGATGAGTTGGTTGAGGAATAGAGGTTTTGCTTCCAGAATCTCTATCTTGGTCCATTGGTCTATAGGCCTGTTCTTGTACCAATACCAGGCTGTTTTGATTAGTAGCCGTATAGTAAAGTTTAAAGTCTGGAAGCATGATCTTCCTGCTTTGTTTCTTTGCTAAAGATTGTTTTGGCTATTCGTGGTCATTTATGTTTCCATATGAATTTCTGTATTGTCATTTCCAGGTCTGAGTAGAATGATGTTGGTAATTTAATGGGTATTGTGTTGAATCTGTAGATTGTCTTTGGTAGAATGGACTTAACAATGTTGATTCTTCCAATCCATGAGCATGGAATATTTTTCCATTTGTTTGTGTCTTCTTGGATTTCTTTGAGCAGTGTTTTGTAGTTTTCATGATAAAGTTCTTTCACTTCTCTGGTTAGGAAAATGCCAAATTATTTCTTTCTTTCTTTCTTTTCTTTCTTTCTTTTTTTTTTTTTTTGTGGCTATTGTGAATGGGATTGTGCTTTTTATTTGTTTTCTGTCTATTTGTTGTTGGTGTATAAGAATGAAACTGGTTTTTGCACATTTATTTTGTGCCCTGAGACACTGCTAAAGTCCTTTATCAGTGTAGGAAGGTTTTGACAGATTCTCTTGGATTTTCGACGTGTAAGATCATATAATCAGCAAAGAGGGATAACTTAACTTCTTCTTTTCCTATTTGGATACCCCTGATTTCCTTTTCTTGTCTAATTGCTCTAGCTAGGACTTCCAACACAATGTTGAACAGGAGGGGTCAGAGTGGGCAGCCTTATCGTCTTCCAGTTTTCAAAGGAAATACTTCCAGTTTCTGTCTGTTTAGCAGTATGCTGGCTGTGGGTTTGTCATAGATGATGCTTACTATTTTGAGGAACATTCCTTCTATGCCTAAGTGTTCTAGGGTTTTTATCAAAAAGGGATGCTGGATTTTATCAAAGGTTTTTTCTGCATCTAATGATATAATCATGTGGTTCTTGTTTTTACATCTGTTGATTTATTTAATTACATTTATGGCCTTGCAGATGGTGAACTAGCCCTACAACTGGGAGATGAAGCCTACTTGGTCATCGTGAATGATTTTGGAGATGCATTGTTGGATCCGATTTGCTAGAATCTTGTTGAGAATTTTTGCATCTATATTCTTTAAAGATATTGGCCTATAGTTCTCTTTTTTCATTGGATCTTTACCTGGTTGGGTATCAGTGTGATGTTAGCTTCATAAAATGATTTGGGGATAATTTCATCTTTCTCAGTTGCCTGGAATACATTCACTAGGATTGATATCAGCTCCCCCTTGTATGTTTTGTAGAATTCTGCTGGAAAGCCATCTGGTCCAGAGTGTTTTTTGTAGGTAGTTTTCTTATGACAGAGTCAATTTCTTGGGTTGTTATTCGTCTATTAAGTGTCTTGTTGTCTTCTTGTTTCAACCTTGGGAGGTTGTGTGATGTCAGAAAGTCCTCCATTTCTCTTAGGTTTTCAAGTTTGTTTCTATACTGGTGTGCATAATGATCTCTGATATCTTTTGTATTTCTTAGGAGTCAGTTGTGATTTGATCCTTTGAATTTCTCTCATGTTCTTAGTCATTCTGGCTAGGGGTCCATCAATCCTGTTTATTCTTACAGAGGACCAGCTTTTTGTTTCATTAATTTTTTTCTATGATATTTTTGTCTTCTGTGTCCCATATTTTGACTTTTACTTTGGTGATCTGGATTCCTCTGCTAAAGTTAGGGTTTTGGTGATCTTTTCTTTCCAGTTCCCTTAGGTGTCTTGTTTGTCTATTAAATTGCAAACTTTCCATTTTCTTGATATGTGTTCATAGAGATATACATTCCCCTCTTATAACTGTTTTCATGGCGTCCCAGAGATTTTGGTAAGATGTTTCTTCATTTTCATTTTTTATGAAATCTTTTAATTTCTGTTTTGATTTCTGTGTTGATCCAGTAATCATTTAGCCTCATGCTTTTAGTGTCCATGTCTTTTTGGTTTTGGGGGGAATTTTGTTGGAGTTCATATTTATTTTTGTTCCACTGTGGTCTGAGAAGGTGCATGGCAGTATTTCTATCTTATGAAATTTGTTTATGTTTGATTTATGGCTGAAGATGTGATCTATCTTTGAGTATGTTCCATGTGGTGATGAATAGAATGTATGTTCTGTGGTTGTTGGGTGAAGTGTTCTGTAGGTATCTATTAAGTCCATTTGGTCAAATGTCAAGTTGAGGTTCTGGATCTCTTTGTTGATTTTCTGCTTTGATGATCTATCTAGGATTGTTAGCAGGGTATTTAAGTCCCCAGCCAAAATATGTTAGAGTCAATGTCTTTTTAAAATTTACTTAGTATTTGTTTTATAAATGCTAGTGTTCCTGTGTTGGGTGCATATATGTTTAGGATGGATATTTCTTGTTAATAAATTGAATTTTTTATCATTATATAGTGTCCTTTTATTATCTTTTTAAATTTTTGATAGCTTAAAGGTTGTTTTGTGTGCTATTAAGATCATGACTCCTGCCTTTTGTGATTCATTCACCTGGAAATTCATTTTTCATCCTCTAACTTTCATTTTTCATCCTCTAACTTTGAGTCTGTGTGCATTCTCTTGTTGTGAGATGAGTTTCCTGGTTGCAGTAAATTATTGGGTCATGTTTTTGTATCCCGTTTGTTATTCTGGGTCTTTTCAGTGATGTATTGAGTCCATTCACATTCAGGCTGATTATTGAAATGTGATTGTTTATCCCCATCATGTGGTTTTTATAAAATTTTTTCTTTATTTGTTTTCTTTCAGCTTTTGGGTTGATGTATGTGTTTTTTCAAGTTTGCAGTTACAATGTATTCTTTGTTGATTCTGTGTTCTGCTGTTCTCTTGACAAGTGTATGGCCATTCTTTTTTTTTTTCATTCTTCTGTGGTTAATACCCTTTTAAGCATCTCCTTTAGAGCTGGTCTGGAAGGTGCATAATTTCTTAGAGATTGGTTGTCTGGGAAGGATTTTAATTCTCCATTGCTGGTGAAGCTGAGTGTGACTGGGTAGCGAATTCTTGGTTGAAACTGTTTATCTTTGAAGACTTTGAATATTGGACTCCAGTGCCTTTTAGCTTGTAGTTTCTTCTGATACCTCTGCTGCTATTCTGATGGGTTTTCCCAGTAGGTACTCTGACCTTTCTCACTTGCTGTCTTTAGGATTTTTTTCTTTTGTACCTACTTTATGCAGGAGAATTACTATATGTCTAGAGGTTGGTCTTTTCATTTGATGTCTTGCAGTGGTTCTCTGTATCTTTTGTGTTTGAATGGTCACATCTCTGATGAGATGGGGAAAGTTTTCTTAGATAACCTCCTGGAATACTTGCTCTGAAGTGTTCTCCCTTTCTCTTTCTTCTGCTGGAATACCAATTAGGCATAGGTTTAGCCTCCTTTTATAATCATACATCTCTTGGAGGCTTTGCTTTTTCTTTCTGAGTTTTCTTTCCGTGTTTTTTACAGATCAGTTAATTCCATGTTTTGGTCTTCAAGTTTTGAGATTGTTTCTTTGGCTTGATTAATCTGCTTTCCATGCTTTTCATCTTGTTATTTATTTCCTGGATGAAATTTCTTATGGCTGAAATCTCTGTTACAAGTTATTTCAGTGTTGCACCTTGTCTTTCTTGAGTCTTATTCACTCTTTCCATCCATTCCCTAATCTCTGTTGTATTCTGCAGCCAGTCGGTGGTTACTTCCATTGTTTGGGCTCCGAGGTCTGATTGTTCAGATCTCTCTTGTCTCTTTGTTACACTAGGAATTACCTGTGTTCATCTGTTGATTTTTCCTCATTTGTGACAGATCTCTCTTTTCTCTTTAGTTCTGTTATTCAGTGGCTGTTGGAGAGGCTTTCACTTCTGATGTTTGCTCAGCCCACTATTCTTCCCTCATCAGGACACTGAATTTGTTCTATTTTGAAACAGAACCATGAGTGGGAAGCCTTGCTGTCTCTTGTAGTTTTGAGAATTGAAAAAGGTGGAGGATAGGGAGCTAGGATTCAAAAACTACTTGTAAATCACAATGATTATGGTATGGATTTCCTGAGACCCACTCCCCACCACCACTCTATATGATGATGCAATGGGTACATGTGTGTCCCCCATGAGGCCAAGATATGGTAACAGCAATGAGGAGATCAGAGAAATGTAGAATAAAATAATACAAACCAAAAAAAAGTTAAAAAAAAAACCATGCAGACAAATGAAAACAAAGCAAAGCGAAAAAAAATACAAAAACAATTAAACACACCACACATGCACATACAAACTAAAACACAATACAGAGAAAAAAAGGAATTCAAATTGAACTCTCACACATACATTTACACACATATTAAACTAAAAAAGAGAAGAACAAAACAAAACAAAAAACTGAAATATGAATACTTATTCATGTACACACATAAACAGAAAACAAAAAAAAAAAAAGAAAAAAGATGAGGGAATCCAAATCGCATACACATTTGTGCACAAAGAAAAAAGAAAAAAATTAAAAAACAAAGAAACAAACAAAAACAACCTGTCCTCATGTGGCAAGTTTTGTAATTGTTCCTTTCAACTTCTCACAAGTAAGCAGCTGCTATCTACTGCAGAGCTGCGGCCTCATTCACAATCTTTCCAGTGTCCTACCCGGGGAAGGAGGAGGAGGCAGTGGAGGTGGGTGGGACTTCAGTCCTCCCCCACTCTCTTGTGTTGTCAAGGGATCCCCTCAAGTGGGGAGGTGCAGGGTCATCCCTTCCCCAGGTGGTGGCAAGGGGCGCCCCAGCCAGGCTTAGCTTGGAGTGGAGTCCTCCTATTGCAGCTGATGTCCAAGCTCCACCTGGGTTCATCCCTCTCAGTCATGCCCCAGCTGTGTGGGTCTGACATTCAGAGGACTGCAGGGGAGGAGAGGATTTGGTCAGCCTCAGACTCACCACTGATCTCTTTGGGGGCTTCCTCATCCTTTTCTGACCACACCCTTTGTCTCATGACTGAATTAGAGTAGGAGATGGGGCATCCGAGACTCAGCACTCATCCAGTCCTTCTGGAGTTTGTGTTTTCATGATATCTCTTCTGGGTCACAGTCAACCCGAGTAGCTAACCTGCCGTCACAGAGATTGGGTCTGTTGGTTTGTGGTGAGCAAGCCAGAGTGCTTCCCTGCCCAGTTTTCAAGATGGTGGCAGGGTGCCTGTTTCTTCTTCTCCAGTGGTGCTCTACCTCCGGTCTCCCTTGCTGTGCTCACTCCACAGTTCTTGTTGCCAGTGTCTGGCCAGGCGCTGCAATGGTGAGGCAGAACCTGGAGCCAGTAGCCACTCCCAGCAGTTTCTTCCTGGAAAGGGTTTTGCTGATTTTTTTTTTTTTAATGGCACTTGGCTTCTACACCGCGGGCAGCATTAGGGTCCAAGCAGAGCACCAACAGCACCAGCTGCCTCACTAGGAGAGTCCTGGCCACTTGTTCCAGCATCCCCACTGAGTCAGCCACTCACACACCCACTTACTCACAGACGTGTATGCAAAGTTTTTCATAAACTCTCTCACTCAAACTGGGACTCACCTAGTCCACCTGGCTCCACCGTCGTCTTCCCAGAAGTCAGTCAAGTATGTGTATGTTTTTAAGTGTAATATCTTCTTGATGGATTGACCCTCTTATTTATATATGCCTTTGACTCTTGTAATAATTTTTGACTTACAGGAAGTCCCTTATGTATGAACGAGTTCTGTTTCCTGATTGCATTCATAAGTCCAATTAGTTTGTCACTTCAACAAATTTAGTCTAGATACCCAACTAACACAGTTGGTTATACAGGACTCGCTACATCACTGCTACTTTTATGCTTGCTTCCAGACATCCTAGGCTTGAAATAAAGATACTATACTACTGTATTTTATACAGTACTGTCCAATAAAGTACACAAAAGCACAACCCACTTGTAGAGGATGTACACATGTGACAACATATGCCAGACACATGAACTAACTTATGTGATTGGACATGCAAACACACATTCACATCTTTGAAAGTTCACAACTTGAAGATTTGTATGTAGGGGACTTACTGGCATGTATTTTGGTCTGATATTAGCATAGCCATCCCAGCTCTCTTTTGATGACTATTTGCATGGAGTATCTTTTTCCATCCTTTAAATTTCAACCTATTTCTGTCTTTGGAGCTAAAGTGAGTCTCATGTAGACACCATATGTTTGGATCATTTAAAATCTATTCTGCCAATCTCTGCTTTTAATTGGAGAGTTAAAGTAACTACTGATAAAGGACTTATTTATGCCATTTTGCTATTTGTTTTCTGTATGTCTTATCACTTTTTTGTTTCTTAATGGCTTTTTTTTAATGCTTGTTTTGTAATAATTTAATTCTGCTTTGTAATCCTTTTCATTTCTTTGTCATTTACTTTTCTGTACATTTTTTACTTGTTTTCTTAATCATTGTTTTGGGAATTATATAGTTACCACCTTCAACTGATAAGCAACCTAGTTTGAATTAATACCAACTTAGCTTCAATAGTATATAAAACTGATTTTTATATGTCTGTCTCTCCCTGTTTGTGTGTGCCTTTTAACATCAATTTGTAATTATTGTTTTATGCATTTGTCTTTTAAATTATCTGGAAAAAAGAAGAGGAATTGCAAATGAAATATACATTAATACTGTTTTTTATATTTATCTATGTAGTTACCTTTACTGATAATTTTGATTTCTTCATATAGCTACAAATTATTGTCTAGTGTCTTTTCAAATCAATGTAGAGAATTTCCTTTAGCATTGCTTATAGGACCAGTCTTTTACAAACAAAAATATTATAAACAAAAATAAACCTTTTGTTTATTTGGAAATGTCTGAACTTTTTCTTCCTTTTTGAAGGATAGTTTTATTGAATATGGAATTCTTGATCAATTTTTTTTCTTCTTTCAGCATCTTAAATAAGTCATTTCACTGCCTTAAGGGCTCCATGGTTTAAATTAGCTGCTATTTATATTGATGATCCCTTGCATATGATGAGTTACTTCTCTCTTACTGCTTTGGTTTTAACAGTTTGATTATAATGATTATAATATGTCTTGGTTTAGAGATTTTTCAGTTTGTCTTACTTGGTACTTATTGAGCTTTTTAAATATGTAGATTTATGTCTTTCATCACATTTGGGAAATTTCAGCCATTTAATTGTCAAATATTTCTTCTGTCCCTTATTTGGTTTCCTCTGCTTCTGGCATTCATATATATGTGTACACACATATATAAATAAATTCAAATATATATATGCTACATAGTATATATTATTATAATATATGATAATTCAAATCTAGTAATTCATATGTATAATATATGTGTGAACATTTAAATATTTATAAAAGTGTGCATATTTAAAGTAAAAATATATACACATTTAAATATGATGTTTGCTCAAAAATGGTATTAATCAAGTGAATGCTATCATTACCATGTGACAAGCAGGACAAAGAAAATGACAGAAGCACAATTGAGCAAACATCATACAACATATTACTACTGTAATTGAATTCAACTTCAGAAAGTAATACATCAATAACATCTCTTGAGATGTGTATACACATATATGTGTGTGTGTGTGTGTGTGTGTGTGTGTGTGTGTGTGTGTGTGTGGTTTTCTTTTCCTTAATGGTGTCTTAAAAGTCACTGACACTCTGTTCTTTTTTCTTATTTCTTTTTTTGTTTGTTTGTTTCTGCTCCTCAGAATTGATAATTTCAGTTGAATTACATACAAGTTCTTTGATTCTTTTTTCTGCCCATTCAAATCTACTATTAAAACTCTCTGGTAAATTTTTTAATTTCAGTATTGTATTTTAGCTCCAGAATTTCTGTATGATTTCTTAGTATTATTTATGATTCCTTGTTGTTATTCTTTATATGGTGAAACATTGTTTTTCTATATTTCTTTGGTTCCTTGGCCACAACTTTATTTCGCTTTTTCAGCATATTTAAGATCTTTGTTGAGTAAATCCTGAGTCTAGGATTCCTCAGAGAAGTTTGTGCTCATACCTTTCTTTTCCTGTGAATAGGCTCTTCTTTCTTGTGTACTTTTTTTTTTTTTTTGCCTATTAACTTTTTGTTTAAAATTGGACATTTTAAATATTATAATAAGGTAACTGGAAATCGGGTTGCCCTCCCACCCCTAAGTTTTGTTGTTGCTGCATGTTTGGGGTTGTGCTTGTTTGTTTTGTGACTTTTCTAAACTATCTTTTTAATGACTGTATTCTTTATCATGTGTTGTCATGAAATCTCTGTCCTATTAGTGTCAATTAGTGATTTGACAGAGATTTTCTTAAATGCAAGGAGAAGTCAAAAATGTTCCCGGTCTTGCAAACAGGCTTTGTGTGTATAGGGGCAGGACTTTAACCCTAAATTGAGTAGCTTACAACTCTGTCTACAGTTTCATATTCTGCTTGCACAGGGTCTGAAGTTCAGCCAAAGATGAGAATTTAGGGCCTTCTTAGGGTCATTTCTGATTATTTGCCCTGTCCTAGACATATGTGGGGTTTTCTAGATACCTAGACATATGTGAATACTTTTTTTTTCTTTCTTTCTTTCTTTTTTTTTTGTTAGTTTTTTAGTTGGAGTCTCACTCTGTTGCCCAGGCTGGAGTGCAGTGGCATGCTCATCATCACTGTAGCCTCAACCAGCTGGGCTCAGGCAATCCTTCAGCTTCAGCCTTCCAAGTAGCTGGAACTACAGGCACAAGCCACCACGCCTGGCTAATTTCTTGACTTATTGTAGGGATGAGGTCTCGCCAAGTTGCCCATACTGATCTCAAACCCCTGGGCTCAGGCAATCCTCTCACCTTGGCCTCCCAAAGTGCTGGGATTACAGGCTTGAGCCACAGCACCTGGCCCATGGATACTTTTCAAAGCCCTTGTTCCCCAAGCACCTCACTTCCCAGCCTGCTCTCCAAAGATTTTTGGTTTGTTTATTGTTTGCCCTAATTGACAGTCTTTGTCTCAGACAGGAGTGGCTGGTTCATTTGCCTTTAAATATTGTGTATTTTTTTAAAATATTGTGTATCCTTTTTTTTTTTTAATATTGTGTATCCTTTTTTTTAAATATTGTGTATCCTTTTTTAAAAATATTGTGTATCCTTTTTTTTAAATATTGTGTATCCTTTTGTGTGGCTACTTCTGTGCCCTGAGTGTTCTAAGTTATGAAAAATAAAGTCAAGTCCTTTGTGTTAATCCCTCTGGAAGCTGCCTGATGACAGGTGAAAACAGGCAGCCATAATTCTTTGAGAACATAATGTGCTCTTCTTCCTGCAGCACCAGAACCCACACTGAGAGCACGGACTACTGTCATCAGGAATGGAGGGGATGGGCAAATATAAATAAAACACCACAAACCTCTCCTACCAGGTTTCAGTGGCCTTTTCCTTGCTTAAGAATTCTCTGGATTGCCTGAGCCTGCGGGTTCAAGACCTGCCTGGGCAGGCGAGACCTCATCTCTACAATAAATCAAAAATCAGCCAGGCGTGGTAGCACATGCCTGTAATTCCGGCTATTTGGAAGGCTGAGGCAGAAGGATCGCCGGAGCCCAGCAGGTCGAGGCTGCGGTGGCCACTGCACTCCAGTCTGGGCTACAGAGTGAGATTCCAACTCAAAAATAAAATAAAATAAAATAAAAAGAATTCTCTTGGTTGCTGTAACCTTAGATCATTTTCCAGAGTTCCAACAAAGTTGATTCTGACAGTTTTGCTAGGATTTTTTGTTTGTTCATTTTCTTTTGTTTTTCAGTGGAAGGAAAGGCCCTGCGAGTCCCCTGTTCTGTCATCATCACTGAAGTCATTATCACTGTATACCACATTTTAAAAATAATTTCTTAAATTTTTTGTAGAAACAGGGTCTTGCTATGTTGCCCAGGCTGGTCTTGAACTCCTGGTCTCAAGTGAACCTTTCGCCTTGACCTCTCAAAGCATTGGGATTATAGGCATGTGCCACTGTTTTGCTTTTTATACCACATTTGAAGTAGACTTGCACATATTTGTGACTCCTGGCTTTCTCCAAGTCTTTCACATGTTTCATACCTCTCCATTTTGGAAACTTGCTTTTATGATTGTGGGAGGTGGGGGAGAGAATGTATGCATGCATTTAGGGAGGCAGCTAGGTTAAAAGAAGGAAGAAAGAGTTAAATTGTTCAAGCACTGGATGACTATAAAGAAAATTATATAAGTCAAATTGTAGAAATCCTGTGAGCTAACAGCTAGGAATTCAAAGTAAATTTATGGAATTCATGTGCTATCTCAATCAGCATTGTGGAGACTGTCTCTTGAAGAAACATGCAATAAAGAAAAGGATGAAGAAAAGGAATACCTTAGGAGAAAAATTAAAATTAAGTGATGCTGTATGCATATCAAAGTTAGTAACAGAAAGTGTTTTTCATGCCAATTGAGGAAGAGTGATCTAAAAATAATGCCAACAACACAATTTTATAAACACCATGTTACTCTTAGGACACTTCCAACCAGAAGTGATTAGGGTACATGCAATGTAATTTAAAAGCAAGCACAAAATTATTTTGTGAAGGTTATCCATGCACAAAGAGAAATCTTACAAAGAGCTTTTTTTATTTTTTATGTTTTTTGGTCTAGCCTGGTTACCTACCGACCACAGCCTTTGGTTCAGCTCTGCAGGTGATGCCAGCTGTTTTTTTAGAAAGGTCTGCTTACCCTTTTAAAAGATTTGCGTTTCTGAATCAGAATGAAAAGAGACCCACTTCCTTTCTTCCCTTATATGTCCTTCCTCATCCCCATCACAGGAACCCACAGACACTATTTTCACTAACTCTGTGCAACCTGGGTCAAGTGATTAAACCTTTTTTAAAGGTGAGTTTCCTCCTCTTTAAAATGAAAGAGTTGAACTAAAATGATATACCTCTAAAGTCCTTTATACTCTTCAAGTTCCATAATTCTTTCTGATACGGCTTAGAATTTTTGTATTCTTCCGTTCTTTTTATCTATATTTAAAAACTGGAACATCTACTTCATAAACCATACTAACATAACATTACTTTCCATTGTTCCTCTAAACCATCTCTTGCATGACAATCTACTTTCTAAACTCTTTTGTCTTTCTTTCAATGAATATGACCTTGCCTAAAATAATTACCCTGTATCTTTACTCATTATTGAGTGCCCATCTTGGAGTCCTGAAGAAAAAGGAGTTATCCCTCAGCTGCAGAGATCTTGCACACTGGCTGTTCAGACTCCTTTCTGAGCAATTGGCACAGTGATGATTTGTGTACACACCAACCAATGCTATTGCCCAATACCTTTGTGAATAGGTGCATCAGGATCATCTTATCTGACACCTAAAATTGGTTCCATTTTAAACAACCTCTAAAGTTATTAAAATTACTTGTTCCAAACACAGAAGTTTCCAGTTTGTTTTTTCAGAATTGGAAAGGACATGTCCACAGCCGACAAATGTCAAATAAAGTTTCATCTAATCTAGGAGTTAGCTTAAATGGTTTTCTTCTTTGCAAGCCATTTGAAAACAGCAGTGATGACTATGAGAAAAGTGCTGCCTATTTAAGAGGTAATTAGAAGGATATGAAATTGACAACAAAATTAGTGCTCTTAGTTGTTTTTTAAAATCATGTTAGCACTGCTACAGCAGACTAGATAAATCTATTTCCTATTGATTTTAGCGAATTAAAATATTAATACATTTGGAATATGAAAAATGTGACTGATCATATGCAAATATAATTTGCAAAAGGTAAATTTATTATGCATAGAAATTCACCTCTCAAACAATTAGATACAAAGGATATATTGCGTTCGCGTAGTTGTTGCCCCAAAGTAATCTTTAAAACCAGTGGTAGGCAAGAGTTGTTTTTTTTTAAGTTTTAAATTTTTGTTAGTGTTTAACTAAAGGAAAACAAAATATAAAACTGCAGATGTGTTCTTTTTCAGAACCTAATGTTCTTATAGAATGTCATGTAAGAGTCCAGTGTTTATTATTTCAACCTCACTTTAACAAAGCATACCTACAATTCTTACAATTCATGACTTCCTAAAACCCAAGAACCTCTTATCACATGCCAGACAATGCTAGGCGGTGGAAACTCTGCTGCAAATATGAGGCGTTGGCCCTCAAAGCGTTCAATGCAGGACAGAAAACAATCATTATTCAATAGTCTGAGTGCTACAACAGAGAGGCATATGAGGTGCAGTGGAGTTTCTTTGCTTGTTGAAAACAGGGAAACTCTCTCGAGGCTGTATGTAAGTGAGGCACTGAAAGAACAAGCATGTCAATAAACAATCAGGAGAAAGGAATTAAGAGCAGCACAGACAATAGCACCCACCTGCATACACGCACGTAAAGGGGTTTATGAAGGGCATGGGGTTCACAGGGAAAAGGATGGCAGTTGAGGCTAATGGGGAAACTAGATCAGGAATGACCTGAGGAGAGTCGTGTGTTTATTCGGGTAAATAGTGCTAGTTGCTGTAGCAGTTTCCTAAATCCCAGTAGTTTAGCACAATGCAGGTTTGTTTCTTCCATGCATAATAGTTTAATTGCATGTTAGGTAGGTGCCCTTCCATGTGGTGATTCTAGAAACACGACTTATTCCTCCTTGTGTTTCCATCTTCTTCAAGAAGTTTCTGATTAACAATGTCAAATGCTGCTGAGAGGTCAATTCAACCTGAAAAGTGCTTACTGTATACAGCAACTAGGAGGTCACTGGGTGCAGTTTTATCGGAGTATATGGGCAGAAGCCAGACTGCAGTGGAGATGAAGGAGAGGTGAGAAAAAAAGAGCCAGTTAACACCAAAATACATGATGTTAAGAAAAAAAGAAGACAAGGATTTATAGACGGAGACAGACATATTTGAAGGGTTGTTTTATTATTTGCTATTTTATTATTTGATGGTTTTTACCATGAGAAAGAATTGAGCATGGTTATATATGATGAGGGAAAGATTTAGTGGGTAGGATAAGCTTGCAGATGTGAGAGTGCAGTGATAATTAAGTGAAGTTCCTTAAAAAGCAGGAGGCAGTGAGATTCAGAGGACAGATAGAGGGATTATTAGCCCAGCACTGGAAGCTTTATGCTTTGCCCATTGACCTGGGAGAGAAGCAGATGAGATAAAGAGATTTTGCATTAAGGCTGTTTCGTGAATGTCAAGGACAGTGTTTGAGGTTCAAGTACTTGCTACATGACTATGAAAACACACTTCAAATAATAGAGAAATAAACCGTCTACTTTAAAACAATTGTAAATAATGGGACATTGGCTCTATTCCCAAGTAGTCCAGAAAGGCTACTTAATTTTCTTCATCGTGGCTCTTGCTCATCACTGAATGTGTTTGAACAGTAACACATTTTATTAATAGATTTAAAAGGTATATATATCAATTAATATATGACTATAGCCATCACTTTGGAATATATAATAATATAACTATTTGAAAGGTTCAAAAACATATTAGATATCGGTTGGGCAATTTTGAGGATTCTTTCTGTTGTAAATAGATGAAATATAATCACATTTTTCTTTTGACAGAAATAGGGCAGTTTAATTTTTTTGCACCTGGTTAAAATATAAATATATATTAAAGAACAAATTATAGTATTGCTGATATAAGCACTTTGTGCACTTCTCATGGTTTTGAAAAGGAGCTTTAGGCAAAGTTCTTATGATTTCTGTTTATTCATCAAGACAAAATGTTATCTCAAAGGTCACATAGGGAAGAGAAGAAAGGAACCATCTGCTTAATTTTAATTATACTAAATTATTCTGTTAGTCTTTCCCATTTTACTTTCAGGTGTCAGATATTGGGTCCATTCTGTTTTTCTCCTTGTAGAATCCACAGCATCCACAAAAGTGATTCATTCTAAAGTGTTCATGTAAATCAGAACCATAATGTGATGAGTCTAGGACAGCTTACCACACTGGTCTCACTTTTTTTTTTCTTTTCTAAAAATGCGGAGATATGCTGGATCTTTTGGAGTCACAGAATTCAGTGTAAAAAAGATTAGAAAGCCTAGGTACTGCCCAGTAGCAGTTGGATACATTTATTTATTTATTGAACTTTTGTTGAATTCTCACCTCCTTTGCTGCATCCAAGGTCAGTCTCTTCCTTGCTGTCTCTGATCCAGCCACACTGTACTCGTCTCAATTCCCTCATCTCCTTCCAGCCACTCAGCCTTCATACATTCTGTTTATGCCATGTGCCTATAATACTATCTTTCCTGAACTTGTGGAACCTGAAAAATTAAAACAAAACAAAACAAAAGTCGTTTTATTTCTAGATTCCCTTGAATCTAAGTTTCTTCCTGGAATTTGTTTCAATAGAGCAAACTTAAAGACAGAAGGGAGCAGCCCCATGTGACGAGTATGTTGGTAGAGGTGTCTGATTCTTTGGAGACAGTTTTCGTGAAATGTCTTAAATCTAGGTGTAGGTACTGATCCTCATGGGCAAAACCAATGGGCAGTTCTTCCAGAATAGTCAGGTGGTGTGAGTGCGTGTTTCTTCTGTTGACTTTAACCGTGGATGCCTTGTTTCTAGTTATGAAACTTCTGAGCTTGGTTCTCTTGCCTTCCCAGTGATTCTGTGAGCTTCTTGGTACCTAGAATAATTCCTTTCTGCTCCAAATAGCTAAAGGGATTCTGTGGCTTACAACAATGAATTAGAATTAACTCAGGAATAGTTTGTTGGAAGGGTGAATCTAAATGGAAGCTTTGACCTTCAGATCTGAACTCAAAGACAGTGACTAACCAAGCTACGGCAACTAATATCATATTTGGCAAACAACCTAATGTTGCTTTCTCTGATTTTGTATCAACAGCCTTCCACAAAATATCTTGAGGAGCCAGTTTCTTGATTGATTATATGTATGGATGGCTATAGATAAAATTTTGACAAGTGCTCAATTCAGCTGCTACTTTAAAAAATGTATTGCCTGAGCCTGCGGGTTCAAGACAAGCCTGGGCAACTTGATGACAACTCGTTGCTACAATAAATAAAAAATTAGCTGGGCACGATAGCACGTGCCTGTAGTTCTGGCTACTTAGAAGGCTGAGGCAGAGAATCGCCAAATCCAGCAGGCTGATGCTGGGGTGGCCGTGAGCATGCCACTGCACCTGGGCAATGGAGTGAGACTCCAACTCAAAAAATATATATATTGAAATAAATCTGGATTACACTGCTAAATTATATTACAAGTGATTACTTTTCTTCATGCTTATCTGTATTTTATTATTTCTGAGATATAAACACACATTATTATATATATTTAAAAAGACAAGTCTTTTTGTTATTAAAACCTCTACACTTGTATAGTGCTTTGCATTTTTTTTTTTTTTTTTTTTTGAGTTGGAGTCTCACTCTGTTGCCCAGACTGGAGTGCAGTGGCACGCTCCTGGACACCGCAGCCTCGACCTGG